>NC_136708.1:14874225-15051725 GCF_947650265.1 Symphodus melops | reverse complement strand
CAAATTGCTGATTAAAAAGTAGACAGCAAAAAGAAAAACAGGCATTGAAACTGACTCACCAATAATTAAGAAAAAAATGATTAGTGCGCTTCTAGCATAAAAGATGTGATGACCATGAAATAGGAAAATTACTGCAGGACTTCTCAGTTTGAATTTATTAGCAACGATCCCTCTGAAAAACTAAAATATTTGATTAAAACTGTTTCAAAAAGATTATAACTGAGTGAACTGTGGAGCAGGGCTTAATGAAAAACTGATTCAGCAGGCTAAGTGAAATGAACAAAAGAACACTTTAACTTTATAGGTCATCCTCTTTCTAACAGAGAAAGAAAGTTGCAGAACCTTTCTCACTCTCTCTCTTTTTATTTCACAGGAACAACACACACAAGAAACTTCTCAAAGTGCTGAGTCAGTTGCATGACCCCATACAGGACCCACACGCATGCACACGTGGTTATTAAAGGAAAAATCATAAAAACACACAGCCATCCACAACCAGCCGAACACACATATTACACAAAAGGGAAACAACTCATGTGGTCAGCACAACTTTGCCCCACAGGAATGATGCTACTGCTGCCTTGTGTGCACATCACACCTCAAACTGGGGTAGTTAAAACCTGGGGGAAGTGCACTGACACGCACTAACACACAAAGACACACACTTACAGGAAAGTGTTTCATTGCAGAGTTAGAGCGGTGAAAATATTCCATACACTCCTAATCTCTAATATCATTCAGCATATTATTATAAATGAGTGTGAATCTGTTTAAAATGTAATCCACACTGCAGTGGGAAAGCAATCCCTCATGCTGTATCTTTAACAGTCGTGAGGTTGAATCAGCATTCAGTACATCATGCAACAGACAGCACCACGCTTTCATATCATATAAGTTCGCCATTTCCTCTCGACGCAGCCAACTCTTCCTCCACTTTGATTCCCAGCATCCTACACTTTGTTTAAGCACAGAGCAGGGTGCCTCAACAGAGCCTCGACACCATTAAAAACATCTCCCATTCTGGCATAAAAGAAACTTGACTGATCAGTTCACCGATTGGAACGACATGAAGACATTTTTTTTTCTTCTTCAAGCCGCACACTGTCTCCAAATTTAATCTGGCTCTGCAGCCAGCTGCTCGTCCCCTCGCTATGTTGTTGTGGCTGCTTTTGGCAGACTGCTCGCAAAAAAAAAAAGCACACGTTTCACCATAAAAATATCACACTGGCAAGATTATAGTCAAAAAAAAAAAAAAGAAGCACAACAAAGCACATGTTGCTGTTGGCGTAAATGCTAATTTTGTGAGTGTCTTGAAAGTCGTGCTGGACGATGCGCAGCGTGGCTGTCACTCTTTCACAGCTTCATTGTCATCAGAGCCAGAGACCAAAATAGCTGTTTGGAGTTTATCATGCGTTGTTAGTCACGCAGTTACATAAAGTGAGGATTACTCAGGTGCTATTAAGAATTTTTACATCTCTAAAAAAAAAAAAAAACATTGTTTTGCCCAAAAGGCGAGATTTAAAATATCTCTGCGTCAGAGAACAGGGTCATCCACAGTGCAGCGAATGTTTAGAAAGTGTCGACACATTGTTCAAGGACACTTTTGCAAGGATTGTTAGCATTGTAGGTGTAATACCAGCCACCCTGCAATACACAGCTGGAGTACATCCTCCAGTCAGTTCTGGATTGAACTCCCCACCTCCAGGCCTATCCCTCTGTGCAAAAAAAATAAAAAAAGAGCCACATTATATAGAGGATTACTTGTCTAAGGACACATCTGGAGTAACCTTTGCAAGATAATACTGCATGCAATAGGAGTTTTTAATTAAAGGTAACGGCAGAGATGTAAAGATCTTTTGGATTGATGATGTAAGGAGGCAGCAACCCGCACTCAGAGAGGAAAGATTCGTGACCAAGAGGAATGAATGCACATAGATAGAACACACATTCAAACACACCCACGCAAGCAAACACACACACACACACACACACAGCCAGACAGCCATGAGCACAGGCAAACACATCTGCTCTAATACATACTGGCACATGCACACACATGAAGCTGAACGTAGACACACAAGCTGTAGTCACAAAATGCAAAATATCTTACTTCTAGCATTTTGATGAGGGAAGTGAAGAGGACAGGAGAGGAGTGAAGAGGAGTGGGGAGATTTTAAGAGCCAATAAGAGGATCAGTTGAGTGTGGCAGGTTGGTTTAAAGAGCCAACATAATGAAAAGGTTCATTTCCAAATATGTTACAAGTGCCCTTGAGCAGTGACACCTTTGGTATGTGTTAACCTGGAACACGCACAAGGACATTTCGTAGCTTTCTTCGTTACCATTTGTCAACTTATGGCAGTTTACATCAAGTAGGATTTCAACTGAAATTCTCTGTCGTCTTGTTTAACCTAAGATCTTAATAGTCTTTTGGCCGGCTATTCAACCACTTGTAAAAAAATTGTACACAACGAGTAATTGCGGAGCTCATACCAAAAAGAATTCTGGACCATCAGATGAAAGTATGCAAATTAGTTGATTTGGAAAAGCAGCAGAAATGTATTTCCAGCAGGGTTTGAGACTAATTATTGCTACTAAATAGTATAATGATTTAGTTGTGGTTGTTTGGGTGACTACATAGAAGGCCTCTCCTTGAAAAATGTCTTGATCCAACTGGGAGGACACCTGAGGTAAACCTAACATGCACTGGGGGGATATATCCAATCTGGCTTGGGAATGCCTCGGGATAACCTGGGAAACTCTTGAGCACATGGTTGGGAAAAGCCGAAGAAGCCAGAGGAGAATTGTCAGTTAATTTGATCCCTGGCTGCTGCTGTCCAGATGTTTAAGTGTCCTTGGGTATAGGGCATGGAATCCCAAAATACTAAGGGAAAAAAACGTGCTGCATAAATCCAGCCATTTGCTATTTACTTGGCCTTGTGACACCATGGAGCTGGTTCAACTGTGAAAAATGAATGGGTGGACTGAGTTGAGTAGAAAAGTAACGTTTGACTCATTGCACAGTAAAAGTCTAAAGCAATTGACAAAGATAATGATATAAGCAGGAAGTTGGCCTTAAACCGATGTTTAAATAGGGAAGTTTGGGTTGTAATATCACTGTTAATCCAGTTCCAGGGCTGGGACAAATTGTCGATATGGTAATATGGACGTCCTGACCTGTGTGATCCACATGCTTGGGCTAAATAATTATATTTCAAAAAACAAAAGAGCATTTTAAACAGAGTTCACTGCCAATTTGACACAATGTGTCACCACTTCATTACCAAAGAAGAAGTTGAAGGATTTGTTTTTTTGTATTATTTTGTATTCTTCAGTTCATCACTTCTTTCTGATTTGTCGTTTTCTTGCAGCGTTTCAGCTATTACAAAATTTGCCAAATAGCCCCCATGTACAGACGCAAAAGACCTCAGATGACCCAGGTTCGACTTAGAATCGCTGAACTTTGCAGCATAGCATTCATCAAATTGTATAGTATCGTTTTGTATCGTATCCTGAGTTACCCGACCATGAGCAGTTAACAGAACAACTAAAATAAGTTTGAAATGTTTTAATAGATGAAGCATTTATTTTAAACATGTCATGTTAAATGGAAAAAGCTCTCTTACTTACCCTAAGAATACTTTGAAACAGTTGTCATTTAAATTAGACAGTAATGTCATGTGTTACTGCATGGCTTTTAGAGGATGAGACAATAAATCACTATACATACAAAAATCCTGCAGACTTTTCAATGATATAACAAAAATCTAACCCCACAGAGAAACACAAAAAGGGGGCAGGAGACTTCTGCTGTAATGGATAAGTGTTACACTGCTCTGCTTCATTAAGTATTCTTGAGCACAAATCCATTATTTAAGTCAAACTAGCAGTATGCTAAATATACTGAAGAGTCCTTAGCTCCTTTGCAGCCATAAAGAAAAGCCTGTAGCTGCGGAGCTGAACAGCATAATCCAACAATAATGAAGAACCCTAATTAGCTTTGTGTGTTGGTGAGTGTGTGTGTGTGTGTATGTGTTGATGTGAGCTCATCAAGAGGCGGGTGGTATGATTCCAGTTGTCGGGGGGTAAGTGAGTGTGAATCAACCCTGCTGACATCAAATGCGCTTACACACAAAGACAACACACACCCATACATATATACACACACACACACACACCAAAGCTCAAAGTTAAGCTGTACATGCCACTCTGCACTCGTCATTGTTCTTAATGCCATGAGCCTCATTGAGTGCAGAAATGTGTGTGTGTGCATATGTGTGTGTGTGTGTGTGTGTGTGTGTGTGTGTCTGAGGGTGTGAGAGAGAGAAAGAGGGTGCCTGGTAGCTTGCAGAGTGACACATTAACAATATTTCAGTGATCCGTGTCTGCATGTGTGTGTTTGTATGTGTGTGTGTGTCTGGGTGTAGATCTCCGAAAAGTGCATGTCAGAGGGTGTGGGAATATTTTGCTGAGTCACCCGGCCCATTTCATTTACTGCTTCTCTTCAGGAAACAGCTGCTGCACAACATAACCTTGACTAGACTTTATTGGACCATTTGTGTTTGTTTTTTTCCTCTCTCTGAATATTATCTGATTTCACTGTTCTGGATATCTCCAACACTAATGCTGGTATTTGTATACTAAGATCCTGATGTGATACGAGCCTCCATACCGCTACAATTCTATGTCGCTTTAAAGAATCCTATGTTGGGTCCAGCCAGGATGGCAAAGTTCAGGCTGTGTATGTTTGGAGAACTACAACAAAAGACTCTTTATCCCAGCATGCCTTGCAGGTACTCCCAGAATGCTTTGCCACACCTAACACATAGGTGTGAAGTCTGGGAGGTATAAAGCCGGCCATGTCTCATTGTTCTGCCTCTTTCAAACGTCGTCTGGCGACGTCCGAGGATACCCAACTCTGTTCCTGTTTCCAGCAAGCTTCCCTTTGTTGGAAAGTTTTGGCGCGCAGCTGATCCAAAGGCCTTGAAGCACACCGACGTCCTAATCATCCACTTAAACGCATCTTAGAAGTATAGCGTTCTATTTCTCCCGTATTAAAACGGTATTGAGAGAGACTGTAAGGATTACGTCTCGTTCCGTCCTTTAAAGAAAGGACACCCACGGAGATCACCTCGCTCGACGGAGGACACGACGGCCCTGCTCAACCCCACTGGACACGCACCGCCATCACCTTACAACTGCAGAAAGGCCGCTCCAGAACCTCTTTTCTTCCTTTCATCAACCGTGGACGAAACGGTTTCAAGTGAGGCTTAGCTAGGTCTGGGCAGTTAGATATAGAGAGTGTGTTTAATAACTGAGTTATTATGGTGAAACGGTGATAATATTTGCTTGGTGTTTGACCACTGTGTCTTAGATTTTACCAGAGTAAAATCTCCTTTGTTCTCTTTGTTTGACCACTGTGTCTTAGATTTTACCAGAGTAAAATCTCTTTTGTTCTCCTTATTTGTGCCGCTGTGTCCCATGTGTTCATCTGTGAGCTCCCACGTCATAACCGGGTAATAGACTCACTATCAGAAAGACTAGTGTGAACGCCGTCTGATACAAATCCGGCCACTAGCTTCTGGTACGCGACGTAAACTGTGCTCTGAGTTGTGGTGAGCTCCAGTCCGAGATTGAGCTGTCGAGGTGCGTTGTTTTCTCTCGCTCTCTCGCCTTTACACACACACATAGAGACCTGTGGCTTTCCAGACGCTGCTGAAACGTAGATCACGTTCTGTGTCCGCCATCACGTGACCACGCGTGGTCGCCGCCATTTTTGATCGCTGTCTGTCTCTGTCTGTCCCTCCCCCTCTCACTCTCTCACACACACACACACACACACACACACACACACATGTGCCACGCTTGTTTGTTCTGTTTGTTACTTGTAGTTTGGCTTATGATGGTTGTTTGTTTGATTGAGTTTCATTGATTAACTTGATGTTGCTTTGTTAAATAAATTCTATTATATTTTACAAAGTCGTTGTTTGTGATCACTGTGAATTTGCTTTGTGACTTAGGCTGGGTGAAAGGGCTTTGTGTTCGGATTTCACACCTTCAATTAAATACAGATTATTAATTATTAATGATATTGGTATTTAATTAAATAATTTGAGACTGATATTGGTAATATTTTGGTTGTTCCCTGTTTACAGGGTGGTGCCCCGAGGTTTATTAAACGCAGTTTAATAACAATTATTGATTTACATTAATAATTAAATAAACTTAATTATTAATTTATTTTGACAATCAAATTTTACGTCATAAAACCCAACATAACCGTTGGTCAGGTATTCGCTCCTGAAAATTCCCAACACCTATGAACTGTGATGACCTGTCAGTGCTCCTCCTGTTGCCTTGTATCTATGTCCACTCAGGTTGCCTTCGGGTAGACAGGGCCAGAGACGTTTAGGCCTCAATATTTGAGCTGGATTCTTAGTTTCCATCTCTCTTGTCAACACTAACTTTGGTTTGGGGTCTTTGTTCTGCCTCCACAACACCACACACATTCACCACTGCAAGCACCCCTGATTTACAAACTGCACTTTCCTTCATTCGGATATTTGTCCGTAGTTTTCAATCGATTATTGTTTAAATAACTTTTAAAAACTGTGTTGTCTTCCCGTTTGTCCAGCTCACTGAGTCTGGGTTGTGACACCAAAACACTATCTTTGTCCTTGAAATATGTTCCGATTAAAGTTTCCCATACTTTTCCATTTGACCACTGATTTAAGTGCATCTTAAGTTTTATTGGAGAAAGACTTTAAGAGCTCTATTAGGGCCCTTTTTTGCTCTCAATTTAATCAGACATTTTTTACTGACCTCATATAACCAAAATGTAAAAGAGTTTACAGCGTGCCATGCTAGTAAAGTATGTGAAGAGATGTGCCATGTTTACAATAACATTTCTTTCTCCGTTCCCATATCTCCGTTCTGTAACTTGACTTCATACTTTAAGATGACGACAAATATAACAAAAAGCCATCAAAAAACAGCTGATGTCACAATATTCCTATTAACCCTGATGTCCTGATTTCCCTTTGAGCTGTTTACTCCAAACACCAATCTCTCTCTATAACAGGGCCAGTGTCCATTATATAACTTTCCACTGACTTGTAGACCCAAAATATTTGGCATTCAACATTCCCTGCTCACTGAGTCAAAATACTGCACTCACAGACCGGTAGTGAGTGCATACAAGCGGCTGACTCTCGCGCTACATGCTTGATTTCTTCCAGCAATTGCCTCTCACAGAAAACGTAATCAAAGTCGTCAACATAATCTGAGTCATCTTGGAGGCAACAGCATCAAAACAAGCCTTTTTTTTATTGCTTAGAAGATGGAAAAGAAGAGCACAAAAGCTTGAAATTTTGAGTTAGAAAGATGAAGTCGATTCAAATCAAGTTTAAAAAACAGACTCTGGGATGTTGTTAACTTGATTATAGGTATTTTGGAAGGGAAACAACAAAATTACTCCAGAGTTAAAAAAAAAAAAAAAAGCAATTCTTAGTATGACTTCATTCACATAAATGCTTCCAATGTTAACATACTGAGTGAAAAGCAGTCTTCAAAGTCATGTATTGAGGAAAGCAGTGATTTTGATGTGGTGTGCTGCGTCTAACAGAGATGATTTAACCCGAGGCAACACACAATAGTCAGTGTTGACAAATTACTTGACTGACACAAGAAGAAAAATCAATATTTCACAATTATCACCGAGGTCTACAGAAAAAAAGAGTGTCCTTGTTCAATCAACCCACTGTGTAAATATTAGTTGATAATATGAGACCTTGATCTTGACTTATGCTCATCCAGTTTTCTGTAATGAAGTGGAAAGGGCACGGCACAAGAACGCAGATGACTTTACATTCTAAGAGGATTCATCTTTATCTGAAAGCTCTTTTGTAAATACGGTAAAAAATCTTTTTGAAATGTAAATATCAGCACTCTAGCTGATGTCTTTGTGGTGTAACAGACCATTAAAATACGTTGCTTCAGGGCATTCTGATGAATCTATAGCGCTCAGCACTTTTTTTTTTTTTTTGGCAACGCAACAGGACTCAATTCTGCTCTTGGAATAGATAACGTTTTGAAAAATGTGCGCAGTTAATGGACAGAAAACTGACACGCCTCGAGCCCAAAGGGATTTTAGACCAAACATTGCAAATTTTAAAGCAAATATGTGAAAATATAATGGAGCACTTACTTAGACTGGAGTAAGGGAAGTGAGGGACAAAAAGGGGGGAGAAAAAAAAGGCGTATGATCAAGAGATGGGGACATCGAACATTTTGGATGGAATGATGGAAAGAGGAAAAAAGAGGGAGAGGGAGGGAGAGATAGCGCAGCGGACAGAACTAGGGAGTGACAAAGATAGAGATAGAGAGGGAGAGACTTAGAACAAGAAAGACTGATGGAATTAAACAGAACAGAAAAGAAAAGAGGTGGTGAAAAAGCGAGAGAGACAAAGAAAATGAGAGACGGAGAGAGAGAGAGAGAGAGAGAGAAAGGGAGGGCCTTATCAGTGTATTGCAGGAGGCATAAGATGTAACTGGGGAGTATGCGTGTGTATGTGTATGTGTGTGTGTTTGTGTTATTGAAGTGACTTTGGTCAAGTTTAAAACCGAAAAAGTCCAGTCGACAGATGGACAGAGTGAAAAACAGAAACATCCACAGCGCAGCGCGTTTATGGCTCTGGTTAATTAGAAAATCCAGGATTATAAGATGGAAATCTTAGGTGTGCTTATGAGTGTTCTTCAAATGTTTACCAAAGACATTTGATATGTTTGCAATGAATCAAAGCTCATCGTAGTCACCCATTTCAGTCCAGGAGTTACAAACTTGCCAAAGTCACAGGTTACACGGCCTCAAAATCAATGTGAAGCGCTCTCTGCAGACCTTCCTGTTGTTCCTAGTGTCAGATGAGACAATCGATTGAAAGACAATCCAATCAGTCAGAATGTAAACAAAGCCAGCAGAGGGGTGACAGTCTTTAATAGTGGGTGTCTTTTAGCACTAAGCCTGTTTATCATTGGGTCATGGCAGCCGTGCTGAGCTTTAACACAAGTTATATAAATAATCAGATGTTATTCATTTTGGCTTAAAGGATGAAAACTGTTGCCTCATCCTTTACTGTCTTAAAACTGACACAGTTCTACAAACACTCCGAGGTCTTTCATTAACTGAAGCTGAACACTTTGAGAGTCATAATAGAAGTTTTAAAATTACCTCCAAATTGTTTGCTGATGCAAATTTGAAGAGACGAGGTCAGTAGCTGAGTCTAAACCTGTACTCTAGATCAGGGGTTCCCAAAGTAGTCAAGGTCAGGACCCCTGGAGGTCGCAAGACACTAAGAGTGGGGTCACGAGATTCCTTCCAAACACAGTAAATGTATGAAAAATGATTTCAAAATTGCATATTTTACCCATTATTGTGGCATCTGTGATACAACATTTATAGATCATTTTTCAACTGCTGCATGCGTAACCCCAAAATAAGCAGATTATTTTTAAACAAGCGAAGCTAGTGTTAGCAATAGCCCAGCTGCTCAACATAAAAATGCTTGTAAGGATTTAACCAGCAGCTAAAGTTGTGTGTGTGAATTTAAGGGTGTGTTTTTTTCTGAAATTGGATTGAAACAATCTCTGGAAATCATGAATATGAATGTCTAAGATTACAAACAAGTCCACTTAAAGGGATGTATCAACAAGGAAAAACTTGTCTGAGATGTCGACTGATACAAAACTCATCACGTTTAAAACAACACATCTTTTAAGCACTTAACTGACTCAGATTTTAGCCTGCAAGTCGGCTGTCATGAATCCGTGAAAGAACTAAAGCAGCAGGTGAGCATTAAACGACACTGCCAGCTACGCTGGACGTAACCTGAAGGCACCATCAGATGCCTGACGGAGCAAATACACAAGAAGACTCTCTCTCTTTGTCTCAGAGTTCTCCCCGCTGCAGATAACCAGTCAACCTACGTTCTTATCTCTTCTGTTTGTTGTTTGTATCTTCTCCACCACTCCGGAGCCGTCACACAAATATAACCCTCCTGCTCTGTGGTTTAACAACGCACGCGCCTCTTTGTCTGTCTCAACCTTTCTTCTTCCACCCCTCTTCTGTCTCTCTGTTTGTGTCTTGCTTTTAGGTTTAAGTTATCTCCTTTCTGCGGGTCCGTCTGTCTGTCTGTCTGTCAGTCTGAGTGGGTGGGTCTATCTTTTGTGCTGCTCTGTGTGTGTCTGTGTGTTATAGGTTAAAGAGTTTCAGTCAGGGTGGTTGCTTGTGTGTCTGTCTATGTTCAAGAAGTGGAGTAAAAACAAATCACTTCAAATCCCCAAGTAGAGTTTCTGTGTGCGTGTCTATGTCTCCAAGGACAATTTGCATTGATGTTGTTGTCAGATTGCAGAAAGAGCATTAGAGCTTTTTAAACATCAGCTGTCTGACTCTAGTATACACGCACACAAGCACGAGAGCAGGCTGTGTCTTAACAGCAATGTGGTGTCACACATTTAGAAAACATTGTTTGTCTCTTAGTCCCCCTGGTATAGCAAATGACTATGTTTGTGTGCCTATGTGTTTCTCAAGCATTTTTTTCGCTTAGAAAACCGCTACCCTTTGCTGAAATTCATTCAATACCAAAAGCACACATCCACACTTCCTCAATCACATACGCACACACAAGTTTGGCTAAAATGTGCAGATAAAATCACTGATGAAATCAGAATAATAAAATAGTAACTTTAACTGTTAACAAGTCAATTTGTTTAGTTCTGGGATTTATAGCCAATATGTTAAAACAGCATCATAGACAGAATGTCCCCCTAACTGGCTAACATAATTAGCATACGGATAATCCGAATGTAGAAAACATCTTACTTTTACATCTATTTTACTTCACATACAAAAACAATAGCATATGCACACAAACTTACAGTACAGGCATGTTTCCTAAACTCTGGAGACGCACTTAAAAAAAACGGCTGACTCATGCTCCTCTGCTCTGTAGCTCGCTCTCTCATCTTCATAAACAGTCAATGTTCAGATCATGTGACATTACATGACTCCCTATTTATGTCTCAATGGGAGGTATCCCTCTGCTGTAAACTTTTGGGAAGTAGTGGGTAATTTGTTCACAACTGGCACCAATTCATGGGAATGGAGCTGAAAGCTAGCTTGAGCTTTGGCTGGCTGTAACAAAATGGTAAAAAAAAGCATGACCTACACATGATGATCTACACTCCGACCATCATCAAATTATTTGGTTGACAGTTGATAGGCTAACATTGCCCCACGTCTTTAATGAAGCCATTGTCCATGAAAGCAGCCATCGAATGTCAATACAGCAAAATCGAACATCATGAAGATATAATAACTCTGTACTCGATAATGCTCGTTTAAAAATACAGGATGTTAGCCCATCTAAAGTAGTTAAAAAATCAGTATCATTCAGGCTCTAATGTGTAGTGTGTAGAAGCTGTTTTATGTCATCAAATCATTTTTCTATTAGCTAAAGCCTGGATTATTACCTGAATGTTTTGTCTAAAGATAAAAAGCCTAAATTACAACCAACCTCTATAAAACACAAGACAAGCAGACAATCAGCTAGCTACTTTGTTCATTATTCAGTCAGCCGGCTAGTCGACCCCTGCATCATTCAGTCAGCCAGTCAGCCAGTAAATGAATCCCTTCCTACATCCATTCTTCACTCCCTTCTCTCCCTCACACCTGTGCTAGCCCTTTTAAAGCCCTTCTCTCTTTTGGCCGTTAGGAGACATCCAGCTAATTGCTGCGATAAAGGGCTTAGCGAAAGAATCACTATACATTAGCAGTGCTTTGTGTATAGATACTGGGGTTGGTGCTTGGGATCCATTGCAGCTGTCAGAAAGCTATTCAAATGAAAAGCATTATAATGTGAAGCACAGGTTCATATTTAGACTACGTCACAACACAGGTTAGACATTAAGTTCATCAGCTGACTACTTCCAAGAGAAGTTTCTTTCTTTTTCTATAGCTTTAGTTTAAAGAAAGCAAAAGTGCCCGGGGTTAATGTACAAAGCACGTACCATTTTTGGTGGAGCCCTACCACTTTTTCAGTTTGAAGCGACTGAATCTTTATGTACACTACAAGCACATTTTGTACTCGGCCAAGAAGCACAAACACTCAAATCAATGTCAATAGTGCGAGATGGAATCACTATATCTTAAAAAATAGTTTCTAAAGCGAAGATCAGCAACCTTCTGTTCCTCGCAGGGGATGGATTGCGGCTGAAAAGGTTTTGGAGGAGTTAGCTCTCTAAATTGCATGATCGGGCTCTGTGAATCTTTGAATAGAGGAGTAAGAGCCACAGATAGGTTGTTATGGAAGAAAATGCACTCTAAAACGTTTCGAGTGACCTTATAGTCATCTCTGAAAGAAGAAGGTTGCCTTTTTTTTAATCCATTTTGTAGGGTTTCTTGTCATATTTCCATTTTTCACATTTGTGAACACATCGAGTTGGACATCAGATTAAGGTCAGGTATTCAGTTTTATTGAAAGATTTATAATTTTATTCAAACATTCAACTGCCATAGGAGAATACATTGTTCTGAATGCACAGAATCCATGAACCGTTAAATTCTAAGAGGTGTGACTCCTTGCTTTGTTTTCACCAAAGAATAAAAACACTTTCAGTCTATTGCCTCCGCTCCCTCCACCTACACGTATAACCCCAAAGCTGAATAGAAGACGTTCAGGACTATTGTCTGGGGGCTGTTGAAAGGCGTTCAGTGTAGGCAATCACTAAGTGAGGTGGAAGTAGACGAGGCCAGTAAAGGGAATGAAGGTACACCATGAAAGTAAATTACAACATTTCATCACAAAAGAACTCCTGAAAGACAGCGGAGTTCACAAAGAGAAAGAGAGTCTGTAGTGATGATGTCGCCCTGAGACAAGTCCTGGAGCTGCTCCTCAGACAGTGAATAATGGATCAAGTCTTTGGATTGTATGACAGCACCTACTTTTATGAGTCACAACAGTAAGCAACATGGTACCTTTAAATAAAACTCAAGTGGATGGTTAATTTCAAAGAAAAGCTCAATGAACCCTCAATGAACCATTTCCGGATTGGGGTGTTTTCAGAAAAAAACTTTTCAGCTCATGAATTCTTCATCTCTATATTTGATGCGGATATAGAGCTCTTTTTTTTACACCGAGTTGACTTTCAGAAACAAAGTTTGATAAAAAAAAAAATCGGTTTTGTTTTGTATTTTCAATGTGAGGTAAAAAGGCTGATATTAGACCACTGTTTGAGATTGAGCTTCTTAACACTTTTAAACTGCCAACCACTTCCAGTTAATGAGTGTTTAGATATGTGTTGTTAGACTGTAATGAGAGATTTATAAATGTAAAAAAAAACAACAGTTATTGTCAACTTTCTTTTGAAAAAATGAAACAAAAACATCTTCGACCAAGTGCCACACGTCTTTCCTTTTAATCATTTCACACAGCTGTCATGTTAATGCACAGTGCTCACATTGTTTAAAAATCTAATTAAGTTGCAACCCAGTTGGCTCCCAGGGGTGTGTTTGTTTGAAAATGAGATGTGTTCATGCCTAATGCTGGCCTGTTCCTATCTTGAGGACGCAAAAGTCTAAAGTCTGTGGCACAGTCATATACTGTAAATATGATTGGACGAAGCCTGAGTGATGTCACCTGTCTGTTACGACAGGGGGCTCTGCAGGAGCATCGGCGCAGTCGCCATGTTGGAAATCTTCTCTCAAATCTACTTTTTTTTGTCCCCTGCTATAAACATGTTTACTCCTACTTCAACTCCTACTAGTTAATTTTTCAACACATGAGGTTGCCACTTGGGCACATTATGTTTCTGCTCCATAGAGGATGCATTAGATGGTCATAAATCAGCAAGTTCATGACACATTTTTATTGAGCTTGTTCCACACACAATTCATACAGGATACACAACAAGGTCTTCAACACGGAAAGCTTTAGATTTAACTGTGGTTACTTTCCAAGCTCTCCTCCCACACCAATGTGTGCTCTGCCTAATACACACAGAAACACATACTACAATTTATTAAACATCTTGTACATATAAATATGAAAGCCACCGACAAAATAGCTCACACATATTAATGCAGACTGTCCAGGGTCCATTACGCATGCATTAAAGAAATTTAGCCAAGGATTCCAGCAGAGAAAATTAGTAAACAAATATTCACAGCTTACAATTATTTGGGATGTTGTGCGCACGTATCATTAGATGTCACAGATCTGGACCGATCTTCTCAGCATGTCTGGAGATTTTAATAATTTATGAAGTTACTCCATGTTTGCAGTCTTTTTGATCATTTCTGATGTTGTTAGAATAATACATCAAAATGTAAGTTCAGCCCACCATCAACATATTTTATACCATGTCTTGTGTGTGTCCTGTGTGTTTAGGAGCACCTAAAAAGTAGAGAAGCTAATGCGTTGGCTAGATGTGTATCTTTATACGAATATAGTTTAAATAAGGCTATGTATCTAGACCAACGCACCAACATGCAAGCTTACACTTCCCATGAAGGCTGACTCTCTGATTGGTTTGATTCCTTTAACACCCAAAACACACCGATGTATAATCAAGTACCGTCATTAAAAAGGGCCCTTAAAAGGTTCAACGTTGGCCGAAAGAATTATTAACTTGAGTGTTTCCACAACTTCTTCAGATTCTTGAATTGATCTCAAAATTAATAGATCAGTCTGATTCAATTAAAAATTACATCACTAAACTAATAAGTTTGTATCTACTTTGCATGAAAAGAGGAGTAACCATTCCTGGAAGTTGTTTTTCATAAGACAGTCGGAGTAATGGATTCAAAAGAAACCATGAATAAGCCTCATCTAGTTTTTACATTTCTTGCCATCTGAATCCAAGAGCTTTTTTAAACGCCTCCAGTCTGACATTTAGATACATTGTGCCAGTCATTAATGACTCTATAAAGCGAGCAGTTTCTAATTTTTGTTTGGGAATCTTTATAGTTCGTCAGTTTTCTCAACTCTCTTGTGATGGTGCACATTCCACAGGCATAAGGCCCTACATGTCCACCAAGCAGGTTTTTTTTTGTTGTTTTTTTTTTTGTTCTGGGCAGAAAAACGCTGGCTGTGCGCTCAGGAGTGTTTGCATGAAGTGTTTGTGCACTGAGAAGAAAAGCGTTGCACGTCCGTTCTGTCTCTACGGCAACAGTCTGTTGACTGACACGGCTCTGTTACTTTACACTGCATGTTTCGTATTTGAGGTCTTTTTTTTTTGTTTTTTGACCCGATCAGACACGGAGCAAAGAGGATGTGGATGTAGGGCACCATCCACAGCGCTGGTGATGTCAACAGCGTCTTTCTGAAAAGTTGAAGTATTTTCAACTTGAGAGCTCAGAGCTGCTGCACAAAAAACGCACAGCGCTCAGAAAACAACACACTGGGCACTGCACTTGTTCTCCAGGCGGCCGCTTTCCGCTGCGAACGCTCTCATTGAAAACCACTGAAAAAAACATTAGGTGGACACGGGACCGATTGAAACGAAGCAGGGTTGTTGTTTTTTTTTCCTCTTTTTCCTCACCTTGTCATTTTGAGAAGCATGTGTCTGCATGTGAGTGAGCGAACTCGGCAAAGGAACAATTAAACAGCTGTAAGCCTGGAAGAAAAAAAACAAAAGCACACAAACCTTTCTGGGCGAGAAATCACAGGCGTAGACAGACAGACACACACACACACACACACACACACACACACACTAACACACAGGACAGAATGGGAAGTAATGGAGTGAGGAGAGAATGCTGCTGTCTGACATGAAAATCAACACAGCGTGACATGACCATTATACACACACACACACACACACACACGCATATACAAACACACACACACACAGATCAATAGCCGACTGCTTAGGCCCCAAGCACATTATTCTGAAATAACAAACACACTGGCGTTTAGAATAAACTGATGATTATTAAGAATTCCATTTGATTCACAACAACAGAAGACATCTGCATGCTGTTCATTTGTCCTTGATTAAACTTTTTGTATGCAAGTTTCAGCCTTTTTCACCATTTAGACATGTACAGCTCCAAGCCATGTGCTAAGATTCCTGTGTATCTTTAGGGCCCTCTTCTAACTATTAACTATATTCACTTCAGTCAGGGTTTCATTCTGCGACAGCATCCTGCTCACTATACATTGTCCCTTATAGAACGCATGCATACTGTATGGCCCATGCACGCATACAAGGAGCAGAGGAGTTTTATCTTGATGTTTCACAAGTCTCCTGGACACCATGAATTAATCCAGGAAAAGTACATGAGGGGAGAATCAATTCACCATAATGCATGACGTGTGGAGGGCTTTTTTCAGTCTGTGTGTGTGTGTGTGTGTGTGTGTGTGTGTGTGTGTGTGTGTGTGTGTGTGTGTGTGTGTACTCATATGCGTGTATTTGTGTGTGTATCGTTAAACAGATCTGTCTGACCTTTGCAGGTCGGCTTTTGAGAATCTTCCAGAGTAAACCAAAGAGATTAAGTGAGATAGACAAACATGACATCTTATATACATCACAGGCATGCATACACACACACACACACACACACACACACACACACACACACACACACACACACACACACACACACACACACACACACACACACACACACACACACACACACACACACACACACACACACACACACACACACACACACACACACACACACACACACACACACACACACACACACACACACACACACACACAGGACAGAATGGGAGGTAATGGAGTGAGGAGAGAATGCTGCTGTCTGACATGAAAATCAACACAGCGTGACATGACCATTATACACACACACACACACATGCATATACAATCACACACACACACAGATCAATAGCCGACTGCTTAGGCCCCAAGCACATTATTCTGAAATAACAAACACACTGGCGTTTAGAATAAACTGATGATTATTAAGAATTCCATTTGATTCACAACAACAGAACACATCTGCATGCTGTTCATTTGTCCTTGATTAAACTTTTTGTATGCAAGTTTCAGCCTTTTTCACCATTTAGACATGTACAGCTCCAAGCCATGTGCTAAGATTCCTGTGTATCTTTAGGGCCCTCTTCTAACTATTAACTATATTCACTTCAGTCAGGGTTTCATTCTGCGACAGCATCCTGCTCACTATACATTGTCCCTTATAGAACGCATGCATACTGTATGGCCCATGCACGCATACAAGGAGCAGAGGAGTTTTATCTTGATGTTTCACAAGTCTCCTGGACACCATGAATTAATCCAGGAAAAGTACATGAGGGGAGAATCAATTCACCATAATGCATGACGTGTGGAGGGCTTTTTTCAGTCTGTGTGTGTGTGTGTGTGTGTGTGTGTGTGTGTGTGTGTGTGTGTGTGTGTGTGTGTGTGTGTGTGTGTGTGTGTGTGTGTGTGTACTCATATGCGTGTATTTGTGTGTGTATCGTTAAACAGATCTGTCTGACCTTTTCAGGTCGGCTTTTGAGAATCTTCCAGAGTAAACCAAAGAGATTAAGTGAGATAAACAAACATGACATCTTATATACATCACAGGCATGCATACAAACACACACACACACACACACACACACACACACACACACACACACACAGACACACGAAAGGTTAGCAATTCCCTTCCTAATTGACCAAAATAATGTTGCAGCGTTGACATTTAGCCTGTAAAGAAACAACAGTCTTTATTTCCTGTCTTTGCCTCATTTATCCATCCGTTTTAAACGTCTGTCTCCTTCTTAAATCTGTCCCTGCAGCCCCTTTTTCACTGACTTTTCTCCTTACGCAGCCTCCCAGAAACAATCATGTTCTTTGAAGCCATTTGACCAGCTGCTTCTTTTTCCTCAAAATGGTTTAATTCCATCACTAATTGTTTAAGTATGACACCCACGTTGATTCACATAATGGCTCACTCCACTACAATCAGCAAAAGAACTCCCATACAAGGCTCATGGGGGAATCATTCTCTGAACGTCAACAACGCCTCTCCTCTCCTTCTTGAGTAAAATACAGGTTTATAAATCCAAATTTTTACTGGTGCTTTGTCTGTTGTCCAACTTAATCTCCTGGCCACATTTTCTAAGTTTTTTTAAAAGCTTTGTTTGTAATGTGTTCTGCTGTTTGTATTTCATTTGTCCAACTGGGATGAGTCTGCACTGATGGATAAAGTTTCCTGACGGAAAAATGAATTGCCAACTGAAGAAATCTGGACGACAAAAAGAGACCCTAACCCTATTCCCATTGAAGTGGAATATAATACAAGGAATTAAAAATTGTATTTCTAAATCTCTACTCTTAAGTCAAGCCAAGGCCTTAAATCTTTGGAGCGTCACTTTGGATTATATCATTACTTTCAGTTTTGAATGATTCACATGGCTGCAGGTACATTTTTTTGGGCTGTAGTTTTTCTCCGTCTTCTTCACTGTTCAAATATTTGCATATTTCAACGTTTCTCCTCACTGTTACTGTTTTTCGGTCTCCTGACTCCCACCCTCCCCTCTCTCTGTCAGCCGTAGTCGGCCAGTTAACAGTAATTATGAGGTTCCTCGTTAATTAGCGAGAAGCACCCAGCTGTTTCAGCCCCAGCAGACAAAGGCCTTCAGCACGTAGACACACACACACGCACACACATACGTGAGCACACATACAGAAACAGACACATGCACACACCTGGGGAGTCTTGGTAAAATGTCAGGGCCGTTCAGATTGCAATTACAGGGAGATTTGCTGCTTCTCTCACAAAGCCGAGATAAACCACACGACTCACACACACACACACACACAAAAACTCCCAAACACACACGAGGCACAGAGACACACACTCAACTTTTTAGAGAAAATCAATACTAGGCCCTGTTTTTGGCACACGCAAGATTAGAAGTGATGCGGTAACAATCCCTACTCAGTTTATTTTCAGTTGTAAATAACATCAGGTCATTTTACTTATCGATCAGGCTTCATACAAAATACTTAGGAATCATTTGAGTGAATGAGAAGACTACTTTTGGACATGTGTGCTGTGATGATGCTTTCTGCTTCCATGAGTTATCTGTAAGCCTGTATAAGGAGGATTCCCGCATTTTAAAAGCAAGGCTTGTTAATACACAATTTTTAATCAGCTATTTCTTCATGTAAAAAGTCAGAGTTATTCCTACCAGCCTGCTGCATTTTAAAGAATAACAATTTTATAGACAATCATGTATTTGTGATTTTTTTTTTCTTCCTATGGCTGGATAAGAGTGTCTGAAACCAAATGCTGCAGGCAGCATCTATGACAGCCTCTAAAATGTAGCCTCTGATTGATGGCTTGTGACGCGTATGATGTGGTTAAAAATCGACACCTACACAAAATGGTAAAGATAAAGAGAATGAACAGATTTATAATGGGGGATTTAAGCATGTATCAGCTTAGAGTAATCAGTTGAATCACCATATTGGCAGCAATTTGCAGTGAATGAGACAAATCCCTCTCTGAATGAGAATCAGGAGTATGAAAAAAAAAAAAAAAAAGACGAAGACTGACACTTAATGACAGTCACACGAATTGCACACAAAAAAAAAAAAAGTCGGGGCAGTTTCCCAGAAATAGCAAACAGCCATAGCAAATATCCTGCACATGTTCTAGTCAGACAGTCTGCCTCTCTCTAGATGTGTATTTAAGTACAAGAATGTGTCCGTCTATCCATCCATCGAGCCGTGTCTGCTGAATGTGATCTTGGCAGGTTCCTGAAAGCCTGCTGAGCTGTGAAGAGGAGGTGCGATTATAATTTTCGGCATCCCACTGTTTCCACTGCAGTTACATCGCTACTTAGAACCCGCTACACTTATTTCACCCACTGCTCTTACTCATAACTCTTCGCTCAAAAGGGGACTATCAAAAACCTCATTTTCAGGAGTCAATTTTTTTTTCACCGTCTCGCCCCAAATTAAAATTTGGAGCCATCAGCCAGCACACAGGAGTTCAATTCAGAATAGCCAGAAGTGATCAGAGTAGTTTCCATGTGGACTTTAGTTTTTGTTTTTTTTAAACGTTGAAGAACAGAAAAAGAGTGTCATTCATTTGCTGTCACAGTAAGAACGATGAAGTAACATCACGTAAGTCAGCATAAATTCATTGAAGCTTTAAGGAAGATAAGACAGAAAATAATTCATCAAAATGCACAATGTTTTTTTTCCTGCCAGACAGACTGACTTATGTAAGAGCGATAAAACAACATGTTTAGTAAGTGTCTATTTAACGACGCCGCGCTTACATTCTAGACAGTCGACACTTGTTTCATGCTCAGCCCATCACCAAGGTATATTCATAACAAGCCAATCCAACTTGACAACTGTATGCTCACACACTGCAACAAATGGACGGATGGATGGACGCGTGTACCTGTGTCTCGTCCGCTGAGACTGTGTTTGTCGATCAAACTCCTAAATGAGTTTTTGCTCCATAAGCCATTAAATTAACGCCAGTCCCTCGGCTGTTTGTGTTGTTTAAGCGAAGCAAGCAGCGAGATGGAAATGTCATGTTTGCCCGCAAATCCTCCGAAGTATGCAGATCGAGCTCAAATAGCCCACAGTTCATGCTGATTTGTCATGGCAACATAAATGCATTAAGTGCAGGGGATGCCCATCCAAAGCAACAAGGCATTTCCAACAGAGACAGAAGTTGAATGAAACGGTGGCTTCTTCGTAATGCGAAGGGCCTAAAAACACCAGGACAATGCTTTGAAAGTCTTTTTTTTAAAAATCCTTTAAACTGATGTTTATCCATGTGATTGCGTGCGCTCTTATCTTCATAAATACTGTCCTGGAGAGACAAAATAATGGTGATGATTTAGCGAAGCAGCGCAAAAACTATCCAGTTGCAATAAAATCAATCTTTATTAAAAAAAAAAAAAAAAAAAACACAAGAAGCTGCTTGGATGCACATTACAGAAGAAAAAAAGTCAAGCCCTAGTCCATATAGCGTCCACATTTTACAAGTTGACCCATTATTATATCTGTCAGCCTTAACCATCAAAGACAAACCAACTCGAGTTCAAAATCAACATGTCATCTGCATACACAATGATTCGCTAGCTCCTTCAATGATTGTTTATTAAACACTAAGATATACTCCCCTCAAATTCAAACTCCAATCAGCAGTGTCTTACATACTGCTCATCTAAAAGGACAGTGAACAAGTCAATGGATGTATTTCATATCATCCACAGGCTATAGTTAGCCAGTACGTCTTAGTAGTTAAAAGCACAAACTAAAGAAGAGGTTGATGGCTTAACCAAAGCAATGAGACTGCTTAAATGTGTAGAATCATATAGGTTTCATACTGTATGAATATTTAAAACACTCTAGAATTAATATTTAAACCTTAGTGCCAGGGGTTGTTCAAATGTTCCCTGCATCTTTAATTTACAGCTAAGGGGCATTCCTGCTGGTCAGAGAGAGACACTGGCTTGTTTCTTAAGTGCAAGCAAGATTTCTTCACATTTAACTCTTGGCTTTTAGTAATGCATGATTTCTTAAATCAAGTGTTTGAATGCAGGATTACCCAATAGTCTTCACCTGATAAATCAATAATAAAAAAAGGCTAACAGAGGAAATATGAACTAGAAAGGTCTTAAAGTCCAACAGCCTTGTGTCTCCTCTTTTACCTTGAAATATTCACGTCTCTTCAAAGCCTGTGAAAGTGAAGAAGTTGGAGGCAAACGGAACGAAAGCTTTATATCTCTGATAGACGTCTTAGTACAGTTCCACTTCGGACTGAAGCTTTGATGACTTCTTCTCAGTAAAAGTAAAATAGATTTGTGGAATCTAAACCTGATCACTTGTGAGAAGTCGAGAAGTGAGAAGAAATGTCTTTTCAGCACTGAGCACTGCGACCTTGATGTCATTCGAGGAGTCCGGTGTTCCTCCGAGCTGAATGGATTTTAATTCTGTTGATTCCTGTTCTATAAAAGGTTCAATTCGGATCCAGTGACTCCAATCCCTTTTATCTTTTCTATCCCTTTTATCCTTTTATAGTCCCGTTTCTTTTGATCTCAGAAACTCATTTCAGCTCAACCTCTGACAGGTATTTGGACATCCACTCAAATAGCCTTTTGCTTCCTTTGTTTGTTGAAGGATATAAAATAAAACGCCTCTAAAAGACTGCAGTGGCGAGGTGAACGAATTTGTTTAAGGAGAATTGAGACAATATCTGTTTTTCTTGAATATGTCTTTTACTTTATTATAAATGAGTCCTAATATTTCTTTATCATTTTTGATTGAGGGGTGGCTGATCAGTCACTCCCTGCTAAGTGCTAAAGCTAGCTCTTTAACTCGGTAGAATTCTCTATCGAATCTTGACCCCAATAATTGAAATGGAATAAAAATCCAATGACACTTAAAGTTTCTCAGCCCAAACGATTGTTTTCTTTTATTACTTTTACTACAATATTACAATACAGAACGATGGAAACTGTGAATGCCTTTCAAGCTTCGAAGGAACTTTTCCACCTGTATTTTTAAGTTCAACATATTGTTTTAGTTAAAATAAAAAATTGTGACCAAAAGCAAGACAAGTTGAGTGTAAGGGGAGTGTATTGCTCCATTTATTGATTATCTATGTCATTTGTTGTTACTTCAGTTGATGTTTCCTGACCAAACAGTTCTGGGGACTTTTTTTAACAGGAACTCGGGAGTACCCAAGCAGTATGACGCACCTGGGGACGTTTTCTCTGCATGTCCGCATTCCCACCACATGGTACATGCAGGAACTAAAAATGTTCTTCCAAACGGGGGTTCTACCAACTCAAATAGTTCAAAGTTCCTGCGGTGCAGAACCAATGAAAAAGAGGGAGGGTTCCAACTGTTTCGAAAACGAGTGCATATTCACATGAACTTCTCTTCTGAGAAAATCCAGTTAATGATAAATTACACATTAGTCTAAGATGATTATTCAGCAGATGATAGACTGAATAACATTCTTAAATAAAAGTACCTGACCAAGATGAGATGACAGGTGAAAACATGGTCAGTGGTGGATGCTAATTCCAATTCCATAGTTTCATGTATGTAAGTTCTTTAAGCAAAGAGGCAGACGAATAATTAAAGAGCTGTAGGCTGAACACAAGCTTTAAAAATACTGGGGCTGATACTCAACATTTGTCCATACAGACTTCATCTGCAGGGATGAATTCATGATGGAGCCCTTCCAACCATTACAACATCAATAAATATCCACATTCGATGACAAAAAACCTCTGATACAGTCATTACACATCAGTCAAATTGGATTACAATGCATGAAATCCAGCTTTTGTTTCAGCAGTCTCCTCTGTTTTTCTATCAGTGTCACAGAAAATCCAAGATGGCGCAATAGCATGGATGACAAATATCTTCCAGAGAGGCCGTTACATTTAACAAGGGGAAATGACAGAATGGGAGTATGCGTGTTGTGGTGTCAGGTTTGGTTGCGGCTGTGTGGTAAAGCATCTGCTCCCTGTCTGACCCAGTGACCCCTGAGTGAGTGAGGAAGGGAGGCAGCGAGAGCGTGCGAGAGCGACAGGAAGAAAGAGAGAGTCGGGACAGGGTCGGGGTGTGAGAGAAACAGACGGCCCGAGTCAAAGATCAAAGCGATTACTTTTGTCCACTGCAACGCCATGCTGAGCTGTTGTCTGAGAGCGGGAAAAGGACTGCGCACTCTCACCTGAAATGCCCTTTATTGAGCACACGCACTTAATTTGAAATAAAAGACGTTTCATGTTTGAAATATACTTTCACTGTTTTAATGCCAAAAATTGGGTTTTGTGCATCCTAATGCAGATCCCTAATTTGGGCCTCTGAGTGATTTTTTTTTTTTTTTTTTTGCAGTATATGAGTGTGTATAAAGTTTCACACACTCTCACACAGACATTAGCCGTGACTACAGCTGTCTTGGTAACCATCCCTGTCTGCCCTGCAGAGGTGTCCTCCTTTTTGGGCCATGCTGGTAGCTGGCCAAGCATGAAAGCTTTTCAAAACAGCAATTTAAGGGAAGACTGGCACTAAATACTGGTGTAAAAATAGGTCTTTCAGACTCTCAATGCAATTGTATGTCTGCAGTTACTCTTTGGAGCCATGTTAATACCAAATACAGAAAACCAGTTATATCTTGAGTCTAGGTTTGGGTTTTTTTTGTAAAAAGCTATCTCAAAATGGATCAATGAATGTTTAGACAAGGGGATGTAAAGTTGAACACTGTTATGACAGAGAGAAGAGAAAATAAAATAATAGACAGTTTATAGACATGAAAAAAATAAAAAGAAGACAAAGTGAAGGGAGGAGAAGTAATGTACGCTGGTGACAGCAGTTGCCTCCAGCTGTGAACTGCATGCAGAAACATTGTGACGGGGCCTGCTGGGGAAATGAGTCTTCTCAGGGACTAAAGCAGACAAGCACACATAATATGCACGTGCACACATAAAACCTGTGCAAAGAAAGACACACAGATTCGCGGACAGAATGAAAACAGTGTAACGAGAGAGAGAGAAAAAAAGAAGCTCCCATGGCGTGAGACTCAGACGGGAAATACATCATCGCTCAAAAAGGAAATGCATCACCTGCAGCGCTCTGAGACTCCTAAGCAATAACTGCAGGAGAAGATGAGACTGCAATAGTATAATGAACGTAATCCAAATACCATTCTTTGTGCCAAGATAAAAAAAACATGCCAAGAAATGTCACAACAAAATGCACATCGTTTTTTTATAGCATAATGAGTAGAGGGACTATCCTTATTAGCATAACAGCACAAGGTGAGCTAGTGTGTGTGTAGGTGTGTGTGTGTGTGTTTGAGCAGTATGTTGTGTGTGTCATGTCTGCTGACAGCCATGTTTCTGAGGGTTTGGGGCACATGGGCATACCTGTCATAACACAACGGGTCTAAGCACATACACACAAAAACACACCTGCTGTTTTCTGTTTTTCCTCTTTTGGAAGCCTCAGTCGTGCCGGATAAATACCAATTTTTTTTGTATTATTTTAGGGGAATGTAAATGAAGTTTTTATTTTATATTATGAAGACTATTTCCCAGGAGTAATTTAACAAATTATAACACTTAATATTCCGAACAGAACGCCCGACTTGAATCTATTATTGATAGGAATTAAAATGGTTGAAAATTGTGAGTCGAGATCTATCACAGCGAAGAGAGTAGTTGGGTTCACGAAGGGTTCATTTGTCAAGCTGACTAATCAAATTACCGTAACGTGTGTGATCCAGCACTCCTTGTGTATCTGACTGTGTGTTGTGACGTTGTCTGTGTCTTAAGAGAACTGAGTGTTATATTTCTTTAAGCGTAAGAATAATTACTGGAAAGACTGAACACTTAAAAATAAATCCAGTTAGTAATTAGCCCCTTCTGGCTGAATGTTAACGCAGGAACATCTCACTGAACTGAGATGCTTTCATACACCTCCACGTAAACAATTCACTTCTTATGAATCTCTTGGTTGAAAATGGCAGCGTCTCTGAATCATGAGTTGATCATATAGGATATAAGAATTCAGTAAACTTGTTGCCTCTTGCAGCTTTTCTGACAGCCATTATTCACAACTGAAATGCACCCTAATAATGTTCACATCGTCACCATAGCAACAATCCAGTTCTATCTATCTACTACCTATAAATCTGTTGCAACATGAGGAAAAAAAACCATTGAATAAAATAAGATAAAACCCCCAGTGCAAGGAAAGTATTAAAAGCCGTTTCTGTAAACGAGTGAAATGACACCGGAGATTGTTCTACTGTGTTATGATGGATCTTTAATAACGCTGAGCTAAATACCAGTGAAAAATTATTAATCATACCCTACATATTTTTAACGACAGCACAACATTTATTGTCATTAATCGACACCATATCAATATCATCTTAATAGCGGCAGTAAGCAACGGACATCATTTTCACTATATTTCCGATGTATGTCAATACCTTTGTGCACATTCATTTGAACTTATAGCTAGCCTTCTGCACCCCAAGTGCAGATAGAAAACAGAAATACGGCTGGATGATAAGGTATGAAAATAGATCAGATTCAGGTTTAATTAAAGAACTGTTTTGATCAGGTTTTAATTGACTGTGAACGGCTGTGCCAGCTTTTTGCAGTCTTAGTGTGAACATATATTTCAGTCCACATGTACGGTGTAAAATTTTGCTTTGAAGAAAACGCAACACTACTCTATTTACTAGTATTTTAAAGATCAATGCGCAACCCTAATAGGCTTCACATTTAACTGCACAGACCCGTTAGTTGATTGTAATTTCCCTTATTTGTTCACTATCGGATAAACAAAACATTATATCATATTTTGATTTGTTAGAACTGTCTTTCCATGTTATGAGTTATATAAAAAAAGAGTGCCAGCCAAATGAGTAAAATAGCTAAATCAAAGGCAAAAAGAAAAGACTGGCAGTGTATTTATGTAGACCAGCATAATCTGGGGTCACCATTACAGGATTTGGTTTACAAAGCTTTTGAGATGTTTCTATATCAATAAACCATGCAGGGCAATAAGACATTGTTCTTCTCCTGTTCTGAACAATTTGTGTCCTTTTAGTTGTCGTTGTGATGTTGGTCTGAATGGAATTTCATATCAGCCACTGCTATGTATTTTCCCTCCAGAGCTTGCAGTCATTAAGGGCATCAGTATCTTCAAGGGCAGGGTGACAGGGACAGACTCTAGCTGTCACCAGGGATCGAACCTTTGACCGACTCTGCTGTTTATGTGTCCATCCATCTCTATAGAGGGATTGCTTTACAGGCCATTCCCCATTTTACTCCGAGCTTCTTTCTTAGATGAAAAACCTCTTCCCATACTGACCATGTTGCAGGTGCCTTTACATTGATTAAAACATTCAGCACACACTCACATACACAGACCAATAGGGAGCACCAGCTGGAAATGAGACTGTCTGTCTTAGCTAATTTCTCATCTGCCTTTCACATTTCACATTAGAGAATTCTGTGTGTGTGTGTGTGTGTGTGTGTGTCTGTGTGTGTGTGTGTCTGTGTGTGTGTGTGTGTGTGTGTGTGTGTGTGTGTGTGTGTGTGTGTGTGTGTGTGTGTGTGTGTGTGTGTGTGTGTGCCTGTGCCTGTCTCTGGTCCTTGTGCTTGTGTGTGTGCACGCTTGCTTGCATGCGTGCATGTTTCCCGGTCACACCCTCAGGGTAACACATGCTGTCTTTGTGTGCCCAACATATTTTTGTGTATTTATTAGTATGTGCGGTTTATATGTGTGTATGTGTGTGTGCTTGCCTACTCAACATGTTCACGTCATGTCTACTTCTTATCATCTCTGAAATAATGAAGAGCCTGTGGAAGACTGACAGATTGTGTGTGTGTGTGTGTGTGTGTGTGTGTGTGTGTGTGTGTGTGTGTGTGTGTGTGTGTGTGTGTGTGTGTGTGTGTGTGTGTGTGTGTGTGTGTGTGTGTGTGTGTGCGCGTGTGTGAGTGAGTGAGTTAGTGAGGAAAAAAAAAAGTCTGCCTCAGAAAACCTCATATCTCCATAAGGTCACCTTCTGAGTAATTGAGAAACACACTGATTCCCCCAATTTGCTGGGCCTTTAATCAGACTCTTGTTTCATATTAGGAATGCTCCACCGCTATTTTGAGCACAAAATGTAGTTAATATGACAAAACACACTGAAGATAGATAAGTAAGACTTCTGCAAAATTCTAACATTCTTCCACATTTCGTCCTTCCCAATGCAGACTTTGCTGATAGCTCCTGCAGGAAGCTAACATGTCTTTGCATTCAATTACAGTGAATTATGAGTCCACTTATTACCCTCTTGACACCAGTCTGTAAATGCACGTTTGCACTAGACCTCTAAGGGGGGGGAAGCAATTGTATATAAAAAGCTGCCACGGGTCCACAGTGGCCCCAGAACAGCTGGAACAGTTAACTGCAGTGCCGTCTCTCTCTTTATTCCAATTTGCATGACAAAATTATGTCTTCTTTCAATTTAGCAGCCCGCTCAATATGGGCAAGCTGACATCTCTAAAATCAAAGGAATTCAAACACAAATATGAAATACATGAGTAGATTGAGATCTCTACAGTGATTTAAAAACACACCATTCGGATGGCAGTCTGTGCGCAGGAATTAAATGTGTACCCTGTCTTTTGGTTGAGGGAGAAAACACACGAGACGTGTAAAAAGGCTGTTTCCTGTGAGTACCCTCCTATTAAAATCAACACTTAAAACAAATCTGCCAAGGAGAGAGGTGGAGAGACGAAGGGGAGGCGAGGGGGGAAAGTGCCAAGAAAAGTCGAACGGATGGAAGAAAAGAAAGGGAAGAGAGGAAGGAGGGATGGCAGATGTGCGATGTGAGAAAGGTGGTGATAACAAATTCACTGTGGTTGAATGTCAGTGGGAGGAGAAGGGAGGAAAGAAGAATGGGTGATTAGAGGTGGAAGCAGATGGATGGAGAGCGAAAAAAGGTGAGCAGGAAGCTGCTGTATATCAAGAATATTAATAAACACAACAAAGCACTTACTTTCTCACTACTCATTAGGGGAGTTTCCAGTGCAATTAGTAACAGGGAAAGCATAAGTACTTTAAAGGCATAATGTGAGAAATGGGGGTTAAAAGAGCACAAATTAAATAGAAAAAAGGCTTAGAGAAAGAACTCTTATTGAAAGCGCAATGCCCTCTAATGATGGAAAATATCTAAGGCTTCAGATTCATTAAAAAATATGAAGCAACATGATCATAATAGGGTTAGAGGCAACCTTTGCTTAAATGTGGATGATATCATATAGAAACTTTGCAGTAAATTGTCAATGTCAGAGATTGTGAATTCATATGTTAAATGAATCCAGATGTCTTCGTACTGAATAGATGTGCTGAAATGATTAACAGTCTATGTCAGGTCAAATGTATGCAGATGACATTTAAGCCATATGGCCAATAGGCTGAGGTTACGAAAACATTTTTCAACGGGTTACATTTTGAAAATGTCAAAGCTGGCTTGAAGTTTGACCGTGTTTTTGATCTTTGACCTCTCGTATCCAGGAGCACATCCATACGTTTCCCTTTGCCATGTTTTGTCCTTCAACTTTGGGAATTGGTATCGCATGGTGACATGGAAGCAGAGCAGGAGAAGTGAAGAAACCAAAAAAAAAAAGCTACGACCGATTCACTGAATAGAAGTGGATGTAAAGGATTAGACTGTGCAGGTGAGACAAGTGGTTGAGAGATGAAGAGAGAATGGAGATGAGGATGCAACACGATGAAATGAATAACATCAGTATGTAAATGCATTAAAAAAAAAAGAAGGGAAAATGCATTGTGAGAGAGGGTTAAGATGAAAGTATGAAAAAAAAGATGAGAGGACAGAGGTGAGAAGCTGTTAACATCAAAGCTTAGGGATGAACGTAGCCAAGATTCAAAATGCTATCTCTCTTATAGTGTGGAGCTATACTGCACACTTATCCTATCCTGCCTTACTCTCGACCCAGCCCTCTCTTACCTTCATCCCCCCAATACTCTCTCACAGTAAATTAAAAGTATTTATATGATCAAGCGGCTGACTCTGCGACAGACGCATCTCCCTTCCCTGAGAAGGCAGCCATAAGCCACAGGATTAAATGTGTGTTAGAGAGTCTGCATTGCACTAATGTACACTATGAGCTCACTCATTTCTGTGTGTGTGTGTGTGTGTGTGTGTGTGTGTGTGTGTGTGTGTGTGTGTGTGTGTGTGTGTGTGTGTGTGTGTGCGCACAGTGTGCTAATAGAGCAAAAAACATGTATGTGCGCATCAATCAAACCCCTGTTTCTGTAATGTATTATTGCCTCTAGTCTTAACAACACGCCTTATTTTGAAATGTCTGTATATCCTAATCTATAATTGTCATCAGAGAATGAAACCAAAATACTTCACAGATAATTAATAGAGGTAAATGATTAGCAGTGGCAAATTAATGGACAGCATCCATCAATGCCTTATAATGAACATCAGAGTTGTAGGCTGCACCAATCAATCTCTGATATCCTGTGATGGGTTATAAAACCTGGTTGGAGTAGCACTTCACTGCCTGTCCAATTTAACACTGATGACCGGCATTTAATTACTTGATGCTGCCAGGGGGACAACTGATAAATTTCAATTTAGCCATGTTGCAAGAACAAAGCTCTACACATCCATGGCTCATCACTGGTAAATTAAATAATCTATTTTTAGTCATTTGGGTTAATTGCTTGGTCCCAAGACTAGAACCTGTTAGAGTTCATCACCCCAAAGATGATCAGAAATACATTTCCTGGTAGTCCAATTAATGATTAGTACTGTGACTGATCAGTGTTAGTTCTCTGGTTGGGTACTGATTGAATCCCCACTGTTGGTTAAATTGTGAATTAAGGTTGATGTAGAAGAAAAAGCTCTTGACGTAGATTCATTTGAAAGCTGCAGGTTGCCAGGTTGGATTGTGTGAGGAAGAGTCATAGCCAGGACACATTTAGAGTCAGGAAGACGGTACAAAAAAATGAGAATGCGTGGGTTCGCGCTTTTTTTTCTCCCTCTCTCTCTCTCTCTCTCCTTGCGTGCATGTTGCGATTTGGTATGTTTGGTGAGTAAATTAAGCCTCTGCAAGCCCGCAGGACAAATCTGACAGACGAAAAGGGAACGAGAGGAAGCTGCGAGGAGAGGATATATGATGTGAGAGCCCAGAAGAGAGTGGAAAAGCAGAGGGGCAGGAGACGGGAGAAGGGGAAGCGAGAGAGGAGAGGTGGAGTTAAGCTGAGCAGAGCAGCGGGGAGGAGGAGGAGAAGAGGAGAAGAGATGAAACGGAGAGGAGGGGATCAGGGGGAGCGAGGGAGAGCAGAGGACAAGTACGGCAATTTTTCGGCGTCTGACTTGGAGGGGGACTTCATTTGAGGTTGAATTTGTTGACATGAAATTCAACATTATGCATTTGAAGTTACAGGAATTTAATATATAGAAGAGGTAGTGCAACCTCCAAAGGGAGCTCACGTATAATTGCACTTCTGTATCATGAAAGAAGAGGCTTTGAAAATAATTCCATTACCTAGCAATAAGAAAATCAAAGTTTTGCTCGATTGGTTTCGCTATCGCCAACTATTCGATTACTTTACCTTTCGATTGCTTTTCAAAGCTCGTACATTGATTGCTTACCTGCAAGTGTTCTGCAGAGTCGACTAATCTGCTATCCAACAGACAAAATAGAACTGCATCTGGATGGTGGCTGATTTGTTTTTATTTTCCTGCCTCTTTTTAAAGCTTTGGTGCCCGACATGTCAGCGTTGATCAATGGGACATATCATTATTTACCTTTTTGTTCAGCCTTTAAACTTTTAAAGTTGTATTCGCCTGCTTTCTTTGCCGGCTGCTGCCTTTGACATTTTGTTAATCTTGGGAACTTGGAACTTAAGCTTATCTCATCCAGCCTCCATTTTTTTTTTTTTTTAGGATATCTGATAGTATGATTCCTCTCAGACAGCCGTGAGGAGATCAGTGCCAGGATCTGTGCACCACAGGGTTTAAAATTAGATCTTTTGTGCCTGAGGAAATCCTTCCTCTCCTGTCTTTGTTCTATGGAAGCCCTACAAATCACAATCTCTCATGTGTCCACCATGGGAAAGCCTTTCAAAATAAGCCACAAAAAAAGGCCCCTTTTAAGGTGAAAAAACAACCCTGCAGTCTGCGGTGGTGCAAAGCCAAGAGTCTAGACCGTCCCTGCTGTCGATTTGTTTAATCACTGTAGAAATCTATATTATTTCTGCTCTGTCAGCCTACACAGGATCTCCCTTACACTCGAGGATCATGCAGACTTCACATTGACAATGACAAATGGTTCTCAATAGCTTCCACACTAGTTGGCTTTTGAGGTTTCCTCCGCCCTAATGCACAATTTTTTTAAACTCCAGACTCCATCTTTCTGCTCATCAAACCTCAACCAATATTGCTTCTGACAAATTCAGCCAGGCTTGGTGTTGTCAGAAGCTCACAGACCTTGGCGGATGTTTCGTTAGAAACCTAGTCCTGCCTGTATCTCCAAACTTGTTCTGTCTCTTTCAAGTGTAGCATTTCTCGTCACTCATCTCTCTGTCTTTATGTTCCTCTTCGCTTTCTCCTCCTCCCTATCCATCTTTCGCCTCCCCTACTGTGTCCTCCCCACTCTTCCTATTCTCAAGGTACTGTGATGAATGGTCACTTAGTTTCCATACCCAAAAGTCTGAGTGAGTGCATTTGCATAGGTCTTTTTGTGCATGTGTGTGTGTGTGAGAGAGAGTGTGCTTGCGTGTGTGTGTGTGTGTTCGTACAGCATTTCTGAACAGAGAAAAGATAAAAATGGGAAGCAGGGGAGAAAGACGACAGCTGTAGACAGGGGTGGTGAGTGAGCTATACTGTGAATATTTTAACATTCTATTTTACTCAAGAAGGGAAAGAGAGAGAGGGAGGGGGGGACGGAGCTCAAGATCAGGAGGTAGGAAGGGGAGGGAGAAAGTGTGTGTGAGAGAGGGAGAGAAAAGGGGAAGACACCACAGTTAAATTACGTCCATCACTGATACATATAAGAGAATTAAAATATGCCCACCTGTGACAGATGTTTGGGTGTGAAATGCTTTGTAAAGGCTCAGGCCTTCACTTTAAACAACTCACGTTCACATACACATGCACAATCTCTCTCTCTCACACACACACACAAACACACACACACACTCCTCCTGCACACACTTTGGTATAAGCAGCTCACGTTCACTGCCACAGCCCAAGAGCTACCGCAAGAATATTTATTGGCTACCGGCTCAATGGCTGTATTGAAGAGAGGGAAGGAGTTAGAGAGAGAGAGGGGAAAAGAGAGAGAGAGAGAGGGAGGGAAAAAAGAGAGAGAGAGCAAACTGAAGCAACGAAAATAAAGGAAGAGGGAAAGAGGTTGTTGCCGGTTTCATCCCTCTCTCCTTTCCCCTCATCCTCCCGTTAAACCCATTTTTATTTCTCTGCTTTCCTCCGCAACACACTCCTATACAACACACATAGCTCACGCGCCCACACGCACGTGCCCCCACTCTAGAATGCACACAGACAGACACCCTCACGCGCACGTAGACACCCTGACATACACTCAAATCCTCCTCACAACACAGAAAAGGCAACGCATTTTCACGACTGCAGTAGAAACCAAAACTGCTGCACGCAGTCAAGCCGTTGGTTGTGAGGGCGTTTATGACACTGCGTGTAGTCAGCGCGCGCGCGCGCGCGTGTGTGTGTGTGTGTGTGTGTACTTGTGTCGCATCCCCTTACCTTGCGCGCGTGAGGAGAGCGAGCAGAGAAGGAGACTCCACAGAAAACAGCGCAGCACTGTCATTCCCCTGTCCGTCATCCTCTCGTTCGTCGTCGTCCCCCTCTTCATCCTCCCCTTATCCGACATGGGGTGCGCGAGACAGCGTTCCGTGCCGCTATTAGTGACAATATTAGCATAGATACATGTTCCGCGAGCCAAGCGCGAGCCCTCTAAGCTCTCACCGGGCCGCATGCTGCTTCACATCCAGAAAACGGAGAGAGGGAGAGACAGAGGGAGAGATAGATAAAGAAGGGGGAGACGTGTGCGGTTTCTTCGCCCCCTTTCCTAACATAGGCTAGATAAATCCTTCATATCCGAAAAAGAAAAAAAAATACTTCAGTCAACATCCAACCACAGAGACAGAAGCAGAAACACACGAGGGAGGAGACGGGACGGACACACAGGTTGTCTCTGTCTTTAAATCCACTCTCGCGCTGGATTTCAGTGATACTTGTCGTCAATTATTTTCTATTCCGTCCCGTTCCCTTGCAAAAGAGTCAGAAAGAGGGAAGGAGAGCTTGAAATCCACGCTTCCACTGGGCAACATCCCTTTTTCATTCTGACAAGAAAAAGCCCTTCTTAAAAGGCTCTCAGCCTCTCCTCTCGTGTTGTTTTGTCTTCTTTGCTTCGTCTCTCTAAAAAAACAACAACACTTCTCTTCTTCTCTGTTTCCGTCCTCCCTTGATGTCTCAGACCTGAACAGGGGGATCTGTTCTGTATCTCTTCTCCCTCCTCTCGACTCGTGCGTCTGTCAAACCTTCCTCTTCTCTTTCCTCCTCTTCTCCTTCCTTCCCTCTCACAAACAACGACAGAGAAAACGTAGCACTGTTATCCCTCCTGAAAGAAGAGAAAAATCATCACCCACTCTCATTTATCCATTCGTTTTTACACTTCTTTACACATGATGAGCCACAAAATCAGCCAGTCTCTTAATTATATGCTTACCAAACACGCCAAACAAGAGCTTCATCTTTTAATGACACTGTCCCTTTTTTGGTACTACATAAAGTCCAACAAGGTAAAAAAAAAGAAAATTTTGACAAGCCCTTATGTTGTCAGAAAGCAGAGGAGATATGCATCATCCCCTCTGCCTGGTACACTGTGCTCTTTTCTCCCGGTGTAGCGGCTGGTGCGTCTCGTCCTTCTCCCAGCTGGTACTGAGATGCTGCATTCAAGTGCTGCTCGTAAGCTCCTGTTTCATCCACGTGCTTTTCGTTTGAAATGGTGACAGAGAAAATTCATTTTACAGTAGATTATCAACAGAGGATGTTGGCTTGGGCATCATGTTACGCTGATGATGCCCTTTTGTTATTTTTTTTGTTTTTTTCTGATTACTGTTTAAGAAAAGGAGAAAATGCAGGGGCACCCACTTGCACTGAGGAATGGGAGTTTGCCAAAACTTTACCAAGGGACGCCCAAATTAGATCAGAGAAAAGAGAACAAGCTATCAAAATCAGGTTGGTCTTGAAACAAATATTCAACTTTGAGGTACTCATAAGGAAACAACACTGCACTTCAACTGCATAACATGACATGAGTATTGCCCAAGCCAATGTTGTCTCCCTACAGGTCATTACTCATTGCTCCATTTGTCCACAGAGATTAAATCAATAGAAGGATAAGTTTGGGATTCGGAGACTCGTAATAGACGCCGACACTTGAACGGATCCATCGGTCTTGAGAAGGCCTACTGTTGAGTTGTCAATGACATTTAATTGATTGTTTTGCCAATACTTGTGTACGGTATGCTCACTGATCAAATAATCCAACCGTATGCTACATTTGAGTGACTGCCTGTGCTGTGATCTCACCACAGTCAATAAGTTAAAAAAATGATGCCACTCCAAAGAATAATTATCATATAAATAAGTTATGTGACATTCTAAGCTCCTACATATTCCTTGCCCCGTAAATGTCACATCTTATTAATAAGTTACACAAGAAATGTCTTGGTTTTTACAGTTTTCACACTCGGACTATCAGCATTATCAGATTGTGGATTTTTCATTCAGTTAAATTAAACCTCATCTAAAACCTGCAGGCAGCAATAAGAGAGGCTATAAAGAAGCTTGTCTTCTCTCACCTCAAACTCTAAATATTACCTCATATGTCAGTTTTATTGAAAGTAATATCAATTAAAGGGTTGTAATTGGTCTATTTCAATTTCTATTGTCAGTCGGACAGATAATAACTTCTTTTATGCTCTTCAAAAAGGAAAAGAACTCAAGGGTGAATAGATTTTAATTTAATAAGAGAAAATGAGAATATATTTAAAGTCCATGATGACTAAATGGTAAATGCTATACTGAACTTGAACTTGTTCAAGAATCCTTCGTAAACATCCTTGAAGAAGTATACATCCCAACTCTTATTCAAGTATCAGTAGAATAAGTTGGCTGGCTGAAATGTTGATGGTTAAAGGTAAGGAAAGTAAACGATGCTTCTTGAATCCCGACTCAAATCTGCAAGAAATGTGTACTCATCACCATAAAGCAACAAAAGCTTCACTCTGGTAGAGACAAAAAAAATGAGCATCTGCTGGGGTATCCATTTTTCACATACCTTAATTTTTCATTTACCCTCCAAGCAAGCCTTAGCATCAAGAATTATCTACCACCACCAGCGTCTCGCTGCTTGGCCTGTGGTTTTCCTTCCAGGTTAAGAACGTGCCATCTTCAAACTCTAAATGAAGATGAGACCTCCATTTTTTATTTTTTTTTTAATTTAAATTTAAATCTTTGCTTGCAGATGCGTGTTAAAGACACATTTCTGTCTTTGCATGCAAAAGTAGAAACAAATTAGTTTTCGTTTCTTAAAACTTATTTGCTGGGATGCCGTTGGCCTCGTGGTTGAGTCACTCACCCCATGTGCGGAGGGTTTTCTCTTTGGGGTGTAGGTGGCCAGAGACTCACTCTAACTCTCTCCCTGGTTTTTGCTCAATCTGGTGTCCTATTTTAAATAAAGTTATGAAAAGCCCAAACATATAAAATATACAATAAAACATTTTTCACTTCATCATTACATAGTACAGTTCCACCTTCAAGAACTCACTCTCCAAAAAGACCACAGATTATACTTCACGATGAGAAGCTCACCTATTCTCCATCACCAACAACCATTAACAATCTCTGTTCTCATCCTCCTTCTCTTTGACTATTTCTTCTTTGTATCGTTTTCTTTTGCTGTTTTTCTTTTTTAAGCGTCTTTGAGCATTCAACCCACAAAATCACTATGTCAGTATTATTACTAGTTTCATCTTTTTCTGGATTATTTCATTGATCAAGACTGATAAAAATACTGAAGTGTTTCTTCACCCATGGCTGTGAGGTCATTTTTAGGGTGCAATGCATTAAGTAACTATAAATGTGCATCAAAAACTCTTGGGCTCAAGCTGTTTCTTATCTTTAAGTTTCTTTTTCCAATCTCATGAAGTTGATGATGTTTATCTTGTGCAGAATAAGACATGGGCTGTGTCCGAAATCACACGATCATTCCCGACTTCCTACATAGGGAGTACTTTGTTGTGCACGATATAGTGCACTTAATTGGCACAATACCAAAACACAATTGGACACAACTCACTCCCAGGCCAGCAGCTGAAATAACATCATGCGTTTCAGTGATAACGTAGATTATACTGAGCCATCACCACGAAACAATCAAACACACTAAACAAACAGAAACATGTTGTTGCTGCTTACAGACTCTCGTTTCGTGCCTGTTGTCATCATTAGAAGAAATGAAGGCTACTCTGTAAAAAAAAATCCTTTACTCTTCATTTTACAACATCGAGATTTATTGAAAAATGGCCCCTAAATATGAATCATGTGTTTCTGTGTTCTATGCGTCGCTTGCTGTTCGTCTCAGAAGAGTCAAAAGCCTCAATCCACTCACTTTGAACTACAATGCATGATGGTATAAATTGCTTGGATATTGACCATGAGTTTCACATTATCTTCACAATGTATAGTGGGATATATACTGAGTGCCCTATAAAGGGTATTTCAATATTCACTCACTACAAAATGTGCTATTCCCCATATAGTTGACGATATAGGAAGCAGAGTGATTTCTGACACAGTCATGGACACAACAAATAGACTAATGAATACTTAAATATTCCAAGACAATATACATTGTATGGAGAGTTTTTCAGGGGCAGCAGTGCCTCTGATTTCCCGAGAGGAGCTTCAGTGTTATCTACAGCCTTTGCATGTTAGTGTGTGGGTGCTAAAGGGTGAAAGGGTCTTTCAGGGCAATGCACGTATGTTTATCTGAAATCAGTTTCGGGGATTTGTATAAGGCGGAGGAATATCCTCGAAGGTGTAGCTATATTAATGCGCTTGTGTGATGTTAAATGAGAATATGTGTTGGTGAGAGTGCTTGTGTGCCTGAGTCTGTCACTGTGAAATCTGCTCCCACACGCTCCCCTTAAAGCACTCTTCTGCCATCTACAGGCACATCCCTCTCTCCCTTCTTCTCCCTCCCTCTCTCCCCCTCCATCACAAAGCCCAGCGTTAATCATTCTGGCATCATCTAAATATTCGCGGCACGACTTGGGAGTGAGCATGCTGTACAAACCGTCTGTCTGCATGTACCTAGCTGCATGTGTGCATCAAATCCTCTTGTGTGTGGATTTTGTGGGCCCCGCTCGGCTGTATGTCTGAGGGTTGCTCTCAGGAAATCAATAAGCCATGTGTGAGGTTGGTGTCCTGATAGAGAGAGAGAGAGAGAGAGAGAGAGAGAGAGCCTGTAAGAGAGGGAGACCAAGTGAGGAATAAAGAGGCGAAGATGGAGGGAGGGGTGTGAGGTTAGAGATGTAGGAGAGTGTGATATGGAAAATCAGCAGGAGGAAGAAGGAGACGTAAGGATAAAAGGAGGACAGAGAAGGCAATGAAGTAAAAGACGAGGAGTAAAATGAGCATATCAGGAGGTAAGAAAAAGAGGAAAAGAAGGTGAAGAGATGTAAGGGGGAGATGGGGAGGGGGAAAAAAGTGAAATAGGCGGGAAAAATAGGAGGTACGAGATGCAAAGCATTAAGGCAAGAGAGTTCTAGATAGTGATGGAAGGGAGGGGTTGGAGGACAGATGAGGGAGGCGGGTTGAAAAGTCTGTTCCTCAAAAAAAAACAAAAAAAAAAACGAACTGTACTGTATGTGTGAAAGGAGAGAGTAAGGGGAGACAGGAAAAAATGAGAAGGAATGAGAAGGCCGAGCTGGAGGGACTTGCATGAGTAATCCACTTTTCTGAATGGTTCTTTGCAGGCGCCCCCAAAAAGTGAGCAAGCACACATAATGTATTCCAGCATGTCCTAGAAACCCAGAGAAACTTAAGTTCACATCGGATACTTTACTTATTCTACCTTATATTAATCCTCATCCAGTGCAGCGAGGAAGTGAAGGCATCAGTGTCTAGTTCAAAGTGATGTTGCAGACAGAAATGAAACTGTCATCTCATCCATGTAGGTTCCCTGCTGAGCAGTGCCACTGGTTCAAACAAGGTTGCTTATAACTGTGTTACATTGCCAGAAGCCTATTCATTTGCGTCCATTACTTATTGCTGCAATCCCTCTGTTCTTTATTATCGAAGATGACGCACCCTGTCTAGTTGATTCTTGTATCCAACAGCCGACGAGTGGCTAAATAAATCTGCAATTTCTGCTCGATAACAAAACGTGTTTAAGTAATTATGGACAGCACAATGGAAGACGACAAATCCTTTAACAAGCCTTTGCACAGATTTTGTTTTGTATCGTGTTTGTCACGTCTGTGAGTCCCTTTGAAGCAAGAGTGCTACAGTGCAGCCTAAAAAGCTTCATCGTCAGTAACAAACAAAAAAAAGAGCAGCATTGTCCTGTTTTTATACATGACAGTGACATACGTTGTTGTACATTCAGTCAGAAAAACGCGTATGGAATCGACGGCGGCGGCATGAGTTGAGAAAAGTTTTGTTATTGTAACCAAAGTTATTTTTTGAAATAGTCTTGTAATTCTAAAATAATGGATCACTTCTTAAATATGTGAGACATTTTGAACAGTTTATCTTTTGAATAGATTCATCTTATTTTGTAAACGGAAAAAGGTTGAATTAAAGGTCACATATTACGCAAAATACACTTTACCATCATTCTCTAACACTCACATCTGTCTCTAATCTGTCCTTAAATCCTCCAACTATTAGAAAATCCCAGCCACTACCTTTTGCTTCACTTTTCAGAAAACGTGTGCTCAAACAGGCAGATTGGAGATTTTCCCTTCATGACATCACAAAGGGCAGTAACCCCGCCCCCCTGGCGGCTGACACTCAACACATTAGGGAAAGCCCAGGCCATATCACCTACCAGAGAAGGGTGTGGTTAGACACAGCTCACTTGCATTTAAAAATTTAGACACGGAAACAGCCTGTTCTGAGCAGAGCTGAAATAGAGGGGTTTACCTGCATGCTCAGGATATGATTTGATTTTTTGTAAGAAACTTTTCCGGCATGTTTTGAGGAGATCTATTCAAATTTGTTGAAGAGCAGTATATGTGACCCTTAACACTTTAATGTATTTAAACCAAACTATTTAAACTTGTCATCCAAGAGTTTTAAAAGCCACAGGAGAGTTTAGTAACGCCAAATTGCAGGAATTTAAAATTGATTTTTAAGTATGCCATCATCAAGCTGTATAAGACATGACTATTTTTCAACTGAGGATAAAAAGAACATGCTGTACTCTTGGACGACCATTCTCGAAAAGGCAAGGTTGTTATGTCTAAACACTTGTTCAACATCAGTTGCCACACATCATTGTAGTTTTTTGAATGTATAAAATGTCTTTTGCACTCCAGAATATAATCCGTAGTTGCAGAGCACTTAACTACATCGGGCCCCCCAACTAGTCTTTTAATTTCAGGCCGAATTTATTTGACTTTGTTCCTTTCATTCTTCTTCTCTATTATTACTCTCCCAACAGAAGAAGAAGCCAACAGGCAAGAGAAACATGTTCGGGTATTTGCCTCAAACAGGTTTCACAAACTCCATAATGTTAAGAAGGCTTTGTCTGCAGAGACAGGACCAAAACCTCCGGCATATTTGTCACAAAGGGGGGCTCCCTACAGATACAGAGACTGAGCTTGAGAACAGCAGGACAGCAACATCCTCTCAACGGGGTGGCGACAAGACCCTGTCAGATGTTGAATTGCCACTATTTGACTTGAGCCCTTCTGGGACTGGCAGAAAGCGGTCACATTTTAGGCGGCTTAGCTGTGACTGCAATGAAACTAACAGTCCCATTTCATATAAATGTCTTGTGAAGAGAGTCATCAAAGTAAAACAAAAGGGAACAGTTTTTTTTTTTTTTTTTTTTTTTTGTCAACAGAACATGGTCTCACAATTGGTTATTCACTAACGAGCTAATTGACAAAAAAATGATATCCAATCAGAATCCACGGTGCCGCAGGGCAGAAAGGCAGCTGCATTCGACACAATCGAGTGATTCCGCAAACAAACACACATTAAAAGCAGTTATGACCACACATTGACAACAGACAGAATATTCTTTCATCACCAGCTGTCTGTCTGCAAGCAATACTTCTTGCAGGGTGTGTATGGAGATAGACAGATTGTATAACAGAGTGTGTCGGTGTGAACGGGGGCCATGTACAACAAGAGGCAGCATCATTGACTTTACAACAAGGTGCCAGTGGCAACTGCATGCTGACACACCCACACCAAACGCACACTCCAGGGTTTGGCTCTGATTAGTTTCACACATGGCAGAGAACATCTAAAGTGTTACCCCAGGTAATTGAGAGGACAGATACAGATGCCACCTGATTGAAAAGTGGGAAAGGGGAGGAATGGCATTACTGCGAGTGTCCTGCAGAAAACCTGAATGTGCAACAGCCTGCCAATGGTGATATGAGGTTTCTGCTCTGTTTTCTGTTCATGTCGAGTTCGAGGCTAGCAGAGTACTTGATGTGCTGAGTAAGGCCCCCCCGGCGACTGCATTCATAAAAATATGGCCCCATTTCTCTTCACTCCAAAAAAAAGTTGCCTTCACCAAAGCCGGATCTCCGAGACATGACTCAAGAAAACTTCTATGTCAAAACATGAAACTTGTAAAAAGAAATGGAATGTTGCACAGTCGATGTCTGCCGGATACACAGATGTCTCCTGACTTATTGAAGGCCAAGTGTAATCAGAATGGAAGCATATCTTACTGCAAGACAGACATACTAATTTAATAATACAAAATGGAAAAATCCAACATATTTTGTGCGCTAATGTGAATTGCCTACTGTTGTACTTGTTGTATAATGCCCAAGTGATTTTTATCTTTTTGTAGTTTTTTTTGTTGTTGTTTTTTTTATCATAGTAGTTTTTTCCAGTTTTAGGTGACACAGAAAGTGAATTTTGGAGTATTTAGCGGTGCAAGTCTGAGAGCCATCCTGGTGGTGTTATTGCACATAGAAGCGAGATATTGATGTGGCGCCTGGCTTTTAAGGGAGTGAAGCGGACGTGGCCCTCAGCAACCAGTTCCCATTACTTTCACAGAGTGGTGATTTGGATGCAATCTATTGCACTCCGTTGCAGCATGTATGCGTGTGTGGTCAGAGGTGTTCGGTGTGTAATCTCTAATAAAGCAGTGATGGACTGTGGTGTGCAGCCATTTTGAGGGAGATGGACTGAATCTAAGTATTGTACTGCCTTGCTCTGACACACTCTCCTTCCCTTTCTCTACCTCGCTCTACCCTATTTTTTTCTGTCTCACATCACTCCGAGGAAAAAGAGAAACCTTCTAAATGCTTATACATCCACACATCCGAAATTTTCACAACCTCTTTCCACTATCAGGGCAAGGCACAAACACACCCTTAGTCAAACAAAGTTGCAAACACACATACACTCACACTCAGGACGCAGGGCGTTTTTGGGCAGAAAACCATACAGTCAAATTAATTTTTTAACTTTCTGTTTTAAAAAGGGAACAATGAGGTCATCAGTGTGGAGAGAGATAGGAGGGGATTAACACTGTGAAGCATAAGAATGTTTATCTATTATGCCAGAAGACTTGTACTTGTTGTGTGGGGTAAAAATAACATTATATAATGTTTCACACTCATCTAATCTTTAAATTTATTCCATTTGATAATAATCTTCATAAAACTAGATTTGTTTGGACACTCCCAGATACAAAGCAACATTGGCATTCATTTGTATTCATGTTTGGAGCCACTTCTGTAATTATATCACAAATGATCTCTCCTTTAATCTCTGTTTTGTTCTCCACCATCAGTCACCATATCTAGAAAAAAGCTGATTGAAAGACTATCAAACTCAGCTAAGTGGAACTGCATGGCTAGTCAACTGTGCAGTATGACTGGAACAAAATATCATTGCAACAATTCATCATCATCCTGGCTGGAGAGATACAATGAAAGAATCGTTGAAAAAATTTGAAAAAATATTACTCAATAAAAAAAATGTCTGTCCCCGCCAATTTGACTCACCGCATCAATACTTCATGGTGGAGCTGATGACATGAATGATGTTAACGCGAACATAAGTAAATGTACCAGACAAGAAGAAGAAGACAGCAGGATGATGTCGGCGAGAGGTGAAATAACGTCAAAGGATGATCGTCATCATTGCACTGAGTTCATTCATTACTCCTGCACCTATGTATGGAGGCATTTTGTATTCTCCAGTCAACCCAGTGGTTCCCAAAATGTTTCTGCCATGCCCCTCTTTGGCATTCAAAATTATTCTAAGCCTCCCCACCTCTGGTTGTCATCAACACATAAACATATAGATATGAACTAACCACACTGTCAGTCAAGCTCTTTGCGAACAAATTGCTTTATTTTCAGATTTGATCTGAAACATGAAAAAACTAACACGCAGCTTTTATAGAGGAAGCAATTAAAGTGATGCTAAGGCATGAAATATCTACTTTTTTAAGATATAACATCAACCCTAGATTGAAATTTATTGTTTTGAACCTCTCTCTAAAAATGAACAACTTCCTAAAATGAATTTAAATAAAAAAAAGATAAATAATATTCCCAGTCCTGCAATAATCTCAATGAGTAGAGTGGGCTAGTTTTGTGCTACAGATCTTCCCATTCTGTGGAGCAGCTGCGAATCTGCCACTCCTATTCAATTTCAGTTTCCAGCTTTGAACTGTATTTTGTGTTGATTGAGGCAACTGCAGCAAAAAACCTATCTCACACAGGTAGGATGTGGCACGAAGAAGAAGTGTGGCTCCGTACATTACCTACTATTTTACAGGTGAAGCCGAGAGATTATACTCTTCAGATTTCCTATCTCAATGTATCCTGATGTATCTTATCACATTATCAAATCTAAGTGTATTATGCCTTTGGATTTAGTATAAAATGCTAAAGCTTTGTATGGTAAAATATCACATCTTATCATTATTTTGTGTTGCATCATTTTGAATTGAATCATAAATCACATTGCAAAAAGAAGTGACCCATGTTTGGCATTTATTGGTCATTGCTGTGTTCATGTGAGCATGTGTTCTTGTGCTTGTTCACTCAGGTCCAGGGCTTTCAGGTCAAATTCTGTTCCTCTTTACTACTAAATAATATGCTCTCATTACCGGGCTTGTAAATTAACCATTGGCATGATCACTGCCTTAACTGAAAACTAAGCCTGAGGAGACCTGATGGTTCAAAATTTTAAGCATGAATATTTAGCCTGCCAGTTGACTGAGGACACTTGTTACGTGTACATGGAGGCTCATCTGCAGTAGGTTTCAATGCTGAAGCGTCCTTACCTGATTGCACCATCAGGCACATTGTTCCTCACACACCACATCACTGCCCATTCTCCTTTCTCAAAATAACTTTTACCCCCTATCACCCAATAATGACATTGAAGAAAAAAAAAATCAAAGCTCAACAAGAAATGAAGTTACCTAGCAACAGGCATGATGCAAGGTTAGAGCAAACATGCTGCTGACGGAAAACGGAAAAGGCACTTTATCTACAGATCTGGTGTGTCACCAGGGGTTAGCTAAATGGATTCAAAATGTCTCCCATGGGTGATGCCTTTAAGGCTTTTATGTAACACCTAATAATGTGATTTTTCAAAGACTAGTTGTATTTTTCCAAGACATTTTTTTTCTCTATAAAATGAGTGTTAACACAGAATGCTTATCAGGCCAAGCAGGTTCAATGAGGTCAGTGATGGGTTCGACTGTTTTTGCTGCCAGTAATGGGGTCAGAAAGGTCGGAATTTTATCTCAACTCATGTTTTATTTGTACAGACTTAGTCAATTGCATGTTAAACCAGCACTTATTCAGTCTTTTTGTCCAAATAGATTTGACAGATGTTACCATAATTATCAAAAAGGCATAATGGATGATAGATATACAGTACCGACCAACAATGAGGAAAAATACAGGGTATTCCCAGTTGAATACACGTATCAAACTGCTCTACATTCAGTACTGTATGTAAAGATCTCAAAGGGATAATCCCCATGCTTACCTGTGCTGTAGGTCAAAAAAGAGGAGAAGGCAGGGACTTAAAGCTGCTTACAGCATTACTGTGAGGACGTTGGTGTGTTTGCACTGATCTTACATTGTGACTGCTATGATTGTCAGCATTAATGTAGCCATATGTCTGGCAGTGATAAGACAACCTTGTAAAAAAAAAAAAAAAGTGGAGATTTTTGCACTTTAAAGTTGGTGAGGGGACACCAGTTGTATTTAAATTGCACTGCTTTCATTGTGGTCTGTAAATTTTGTGACATTAATGTTCAATATTGTGCATTACAGAAGTAATTTATTTGTAAGTCAATGGCCAAAAAAAGTCCGATTTATTATTTTCACTTTAAAATGTGCACTAAGAAGATCAAATCTTAAATATATTCTTTGAATAAACTTTATGCATATCACTGGCCTTTTATTAAACAACATACCCCAGAAACTACAGACTTTGAAGACTTTACTACTTTTCTAAGCAGGATGATTCCAATTTTTTGCAGTTCCATATACATCACCTCTAAGGAAGTTTAAAATGATGTTATTTACTACCAACTGTATCTGTCAAAACTACATCCCTAGAAGCTTGTTCTGTAGGGACTCAAAGTGTTCAATAAAAATCACAAAAAAGAAATGTACCAGGGTTCCTGGGTCTATTTTTGACACATGCTGTCTTGATTTATTTTATTTTTTTTCCTGTACACTGGCTGGACTGTTCAGAGTACATTATCAAGTGAAGGACAGTACACGCTGAATTGCTCTCAACAAAAGCCTGTATCTGTGTCAGAGGCTTATGAGAATTATCTGGAGAGAGAATCAGAGTAGATGAAGTGTCGGAAGGTGGAATGGTTCACTCCGTGATTGACAGAAAAGGGCCAGCCAGCCAGCAAAAGAGTAACAAAGTCAGGGAGTGACAAAGGTAGGTGCTCAGTGTTCAGCGCCACTGTTGGACAGCTATGTTGACCGGCTAATGCTAGAGTACACATAATTGATCTAATTATCTCACAGCCCCCTTTTCACACAGCCTGGATAAAACTAATGACATTTCGAAATACTATCATGATCACATTTAATCAAAGTCCCTCGGTTCATTTGTAAATAGTCTTAATGCGTGTGGGAGTGAGTCAGTGTGACTGTGTTGTGATGAGACGGAAATGTATCAGAAAAGACAAAAAGCTCGCAGCTTCTGCCAAGGACATTACTGGAAGCAACGTTGAAAAGCCTTTAGGAAGGGTAATACAATATTCAGAAATACCTGAAATATGCTTTCTATCAAGAGGCCGCATGTTTATTTTTTTTTTCCAAACAGCCAAAACAATACAGCTCTCTCACCACCACAGAAATCTTTTTACCTCAGTGTCAAGACCTTGACTACCAACAACCTTGCTTCGTGTCCAAAAGGTCTTGAGAATGAATTGCAGCCTGCTTCATTAGTCTAGGTTCATAAATGGTAAACACAGTGTTATACCATGTCTATTAATAAAAAAGAAAGAAAGAAAGAAAAGCTCTATTGCTAAAGTAAAGGGAGCCAACATCTTGGAGTTCTGTGGCTGAAAGAAGGAATTTAAAATTGTAAAATATGGATAAAGGCCTCAGGACCTATTGTCTTTTTGTCATTATTTAGAAAAAAATGCAATGTATACTGTATATGTATATATTTTAAATCTTCACATTTATATTTTTTTCTTTTTAATGTTAAAAACATCCTGGGACATTCCTCAAACATGGCCAACTGTGCAATAAGTAAGTGCTTGATGTCTCACTTAGAGAGCTACAAGCCTCACTAATGTTAAGTACACCTTTAGATACGTGGTCAGCAGAGCGATAATGTACCACTCAGCAGGAGCCCCTCACAGCTCTGTTAAAATAAAGATAGCTTCTCAGTTCCAGTTAGTGTCACAAAGTGAAACCGGGGAAATTACATCTTGGCAGCCGTGGGAAGCAATCAGAAGATTTCTAACTAAAGTACAGCGCAAAAGATGTTGTGATATCCAAAAAAAAAAAAAAGATTATACAGAGAGCACAATTTTATTATTCCGGTTTTTAAACCAGAAGTGATAAATCAGACTTGTGTCTGAAGGCATTCAAAGTTGAATAAACATTAAACAGATGCAGTGATAATTCCACTTGTATTGGTTCAGCTAGTTTTAGGGTTTAATTTGGAAGGGGGGAGAATGATGGAAGCGTTTTGATATGGAAGTTTTAAATGAACTGATTCTGTATTAAATGATGTTGGTTGGCACAAATTACTAGTCATTTTCTTAATTTTGGCAATCTGGTAAATTTGTAAAAAAAAAAAAAAAAAAAAAAAAAAAAGTTAAAGGGAAAGGGAAAACAACATTAGTGGATGCATAAAGCAGAAAACTGAAAAGAAAATGATGAATAGATGAGGGGAGTCTTGTACTGAAAAGGTCACATGTCCCTGCTACACTACATTTTTTACCTATTATCTTCAGAGCCAGAGCCAGACAGAGGCACGATGACTGATCACAAATATTATCAGGTATCATTCAATTTAACCGGTTGTATGAGACATCTGCTGAGGGAGAAGTTCATTAGTGCCCACTGAAACTGTAGCCTATCACTCAAACTGTCTTAAATAACAGCCTGTTTTTCTTCAGGTTCTTCACTTGAACACAATAAAGTGTAGTGCTAGTTTGCATCTATCGGTATAGATGTATTTCTGGTCAAGCACATAGAGTCTAGGGTTGTTTTAGTGCCTCTTACATACTACAGGTGTATATTGTGCACATGCTGCTGAGAGACGTGGCGTTCCAAATAAGCTGACATACAGAAAGGTAGCGTAAGTGCAGGGAGGGTAGCTGCTGGCATCACATTTAATTTTAGCTTCAAACTTCAAAGCTGTAATGTCTCATGCACATTGTTTATTGATGGAAAAGCTTTGGCAAACGGGCTCTCTTGTTCCTTTCATGGGGCCAACAGGCTCAATCTGACTTTCCACAGATGTAAAATCTCAGGCCTAAAGATTCTTCTCCATTCTTCTGAAAGCTTGAGAATGACGATGTGTTTGGCTGGTCTGCTCAGACTGAAGCACTGTCACGAAAAAAGTAAGGGTACTCCACTTTGGTAAAGTAGAGAAAAGATCAGTCAATTATATTTTAGCATTACAAAAGACAAAACTGTTGCTACTATTAGTACATTATCCACAGTGCTATCTTTGGTAAACAACTCAACTGTGTATAGAAAATAAAAGTCTGTCATCTGAATGTATATTGAATGGAAAATAAGACAACTTTAGGTTGTACAGTCAACATGGTTACATAACTTGACTGGAATTGCCCATTAACTCCAACAAATTAAAACCAAGCAATGTTAAATTAAGTGGCTTACTAGCATACTGGGTTTTGTTGTTTTCCTTCCAGTTTGGCAGTGATCTGATGCTGAGCGTTGATTTAGTTTTCTCAGTGTCACACACTGACAAAAAGAGGAACATTTAATGGAATAAAAGCATCTACACAAAAAGTCTTCAAATGGCTTGCTTAGGTCAGTTACAGTCCAAAAGCTCCAAATAACTTGGCCAGGTTGTTCATCTTTGTTATTTTGTTAAAGTTAGAAATAAGCTAAACTGCTATTTGAGTCAAAAAAAAAACAGAGTGACACATCGAAGGTATTAAGCACAATGACTTCTTCTTACTAAATGCTTGTGCCTCATGTCCATTTAAGGTAAGCTGGAGTTTGTTCAGGTGGGTAAATGCGTTCAAAGAAGCATATCCATTTTAAGGACAGGTGTAGAGCATGACTGGTGTGTTAAAGAATACTTTTTAATAAACCATTGGGACTACGGTTGAATAAACAGTGAAAAGGAGACTTTGGGTGCACCCATGTTTAGAGGAAGGGATTTTTAGAAAGATTGTTATGGCCTCTGGAATCCCAAGTTATTAAATGGAAGTGGCAGCTTTCCAGGATGTCATAGAGAGGATGAGTGCAGATTGTTAATAATTTGGCAGGCACATCACTGTGGCACCAGCTGGCAGTTTCAGACTGGTACCCTCCTGCTAAGGCTTCAGAGCCAGACTTAACAGAGCAGTCTTATACCTTCCAGTACATGAGGGAGGGCAAGGGCTGGTGCAAGAGAGACAAAGACACTGACTTTGATACTCCAGGCAGTTTTACTACTCAGGTACTGACTTGGCAAAACATGTCTTGGCACTGCTTAGGGAGATCGGAGGTTTATCGACGGTGAGCCAACGTGCTCAGATGCAACCTGACAGGGAATAACATCGCAAGGACCCATGACGTTCAATGCTGGGATGTAACATCTGCTGGTGGCTATATCACTAAGGGATGCAGGTTGAAGTAAGGGTCTCTTGCTTATAATCCTCATATTTCAGCCAATCTAGTCAATTATAACACAATTTAATCTCCTTATAATCAGTACTGGCCACACTGTGCCACCTAATTGTGAGAAGCCGATTGGATATTTTCAACAGAGAAGCAATTTGTAAGGATTTGGGAACAAGCCCTTCGAAATACTCCTGGATTTTCAGGAGATTTACATATCATGCAATAATTAACTTCTTCTGTGTCTTACCCCGCCCTAATGAAAGCAGGAATGTGCAGCCTGTGCCTCGTCTCTCAAATATTTGGGACATACAGCAAACCGTTAAAACTCTAAGATTCCCAGAGAGAAGTTTTCTAGAAGAAATTGACAGAAAAGGAGTGTTCAAATTAGATTTATTGTTATTATTATTATTTATTTATTAGGAATTTCTTTGGGAGGAAATATGTTGTTGTTTTGAAATTATTATTAACATATGTTATCACCATTCAGTGACTAGCTTTCTTAAGCCAAGTCTCTTTAAGTTCCACCTTTGAGGTCAGATATGCCAGACTTCCTTGAGTTTTCAGCATTTGACTTCTGATTTATTAATTTTACCACTTTTAGCCGAGCATTCATGAAGCTATAGCTTTTCAGAGTCTCTCCTTAGTCTCATATCGTGCTTTGATGAGTCCCTTTGAGAACTAGTATCACTAGTATCTCTTGTTGACGTCAACCAGCTTCAGACATCCCATTGTTTCTTGATTTTCTGCACAGAGAAGCTGGCCTGATCTCTAATTTAACAGACACATTCTGTGTTTACCTTTGTAGTGCACACCAAAGTCCAATACAAAAGTTCTCTATTTGGTTTTTTCCATGTTTCAATCATGTTTTCACTGTGGCCATCAGAAATCTTAAACTCTACTGCAGTGCTTTTCAATGAAAACTTAGTCCCCCAGGACCTACACAAAAAGGTTGCTTAATAAATTACCATAAATTGTAGTTGTTTTGTTTGATCAAATCCTTATCACAATATGTGCCCACAATTGTTCTTTCTAAAAGTCTTACAACCTCCTATGATCTCAGGATCGAAAGGATTATTTTAATGTACAAGAAAACACATTAAGGAAACGCTGGTTTTAAAGAATAGGACTACGTTGAACTGATGCATGGGTGATGGAAGCTGACAAAGCTCAAGCCGGCACAGAACTGTTGCAGACTGGCACATGTGTTTAAATGAATGGGCTTCTGTGCAGACAGACAGCTGATGAAAAAAATGGACTGTTTTAAAGCCAGTAAAGACACCCCCTAAGGCGTTAAAGAATTCTGTGCAAAAGTGGTCAAAAGTGACACCTGGAGGCTCTTCGACATGTTAGCAAAAGATAAGTGGCAAATGTTTGTCAGAGAGCAGAGAATGCCCATGCATCCTGAAAGAGATCAAGGGATCCACAGGGGATGATGTTGAGTTTGGTGTTCATTTAATATAACTGTGTGTGCCAGGCAGGGAAACAACATTTGTGAAATTAATTAATGTTACTTTTTGGGTAAAAAAAGAGACAACAAAAAGATATCATGCAAACAGCAAAACCAACTCATGGTATATCTGTGAGTTATGTTCCAAGGTGCTTTGGAGATGCATAGAATATTTAAAAAAAAAAGAATTGTTAAAAAAAAAAAACCTGCATGAAAAAAATTGACATTTCACTTTGCCTGAAATGGCCTTTTGGCATTATTTGAATTCCTGATTTAAATCAAAGGCACACAGCTGGAGGCATCGCTATCGGCAAGCTGCTGGGTCAAGCAAATTGGAGTAAAAACACTAAGATCCGAACCTTCCATTCAGAAACAATGTCCGTTCTGGATTGTAGTTGAAACTCTTTGTATACTTATGTGAGGGAAAATTTGTTACAGTGTAAAAATGGAAAATGTAACTAGGAGAAGTATGTCCTTGTGAGGATCCTCACTGATTTATGCTACCTCTCCTCTTTAAGCCCAACCTTAACACTATGTCCAAAACTACACACCAAAGCCCAACTCTAAAACTGCAACCAACTCTTTACTTGTAAAAAGCCTTTTGAACAAGTCAGCTCTGAATGAAAAGGTCAACACACACAATGTCACAGTTGCATTACGAAACCAGTTTTCCGTTCTTGCTTAACTACCCAAGTGATTGACAATCGAGCATGCAGTACTTTCGCTCACGGCTGAAATTCTTTTTTTGTTTTGTTATTTCTTTACTGTAATAAGAAGATTAATACCAAACAAAGAACTCTAATCTTCAAGTTGAGGCACAAAAACAAGATCAAGAAAGTTTAAAAAGCAAATCACCTCAGGGGGAATAAACAGTGTCAAGGACATACACTTATTAACACTAAAATGTCATCTCTTACCTTGCTGTTGGCTTTCCTCTCACGTTGTTTCTCTTAGCTTAAGGTATATTAAACACATGATTTAATGGGTTTATATAACCTGGGAAAATAAGCACTTTATTGAGCTGCTATCATATTCATTCGAGATGACAGCAGCCAAATCGTAATCTTTGCTCCGAGTCAGACAGGTTAAGAGTATTAGCAAGTTTCCCAGGACGTCCTTGCGTACTTAACCCCAGCGACTCCAACAAAGCCAAAGCCCTTCTAAGCAATGTCATGGATTCATATTTGTCCTGGAGCCCCTTTGAGTACTTTCGCTTTGAGTGTTTGCGGCTTGTTTTGAATAATGCGATGCAAAGACTCACAAACAAAAAATCACTCTTACAAACTTGCACAACAAATCAATTCATCTCAGAGTGTGCAGGATGTAAGAAATCCTAAAGTTCCTCATTAGCATTTTCCTTAGGCTCCTGCGTTGGTCTGAATAAAACATTCCTCAGTTTCCAGCGGTATATAAGGGGTGTGTGTGTGTGTGGCCCGAAAGTGTGTGTGTGTATCCTTTGGGTACCAGCCTATTGGAATTCATTGCTCCAGGCTGCATGTCCTCTACTTGTTCCCGCACACAAAAACACACTCGGACACACATACTCACTAAAACACACACTCGCACTGTCTGCTGAACGTGACCCAGCATATCAGTTATTATGTCAGGCCAGGGGGCATGTCTGTGTGTCCAAGCATTGTGTTGCGTCTGATGTACAAACAGCTGACACAACTCACATACCTGCTGGCACCATGCAATGTAGCATCGAAGGTATAAATTATAAATTTTAGCTCCATTAGTTTCCAAGATATCAGAAACACTTGTTGGTTTCACTTTCAGTACATTCCTGAGTTATACCAAAAAAATATTAACATTCCTTTAATTTAATTTTTTGCCTCAGAAACCACACACATACTTAAAGTATGTTTTCTTATGGCAATAGTGGGGTCTATATTATGGAGTAAGTTCAACATACCCTGGGCATCATTTCATTATCTGGCCTCATTAACTCTTAGATACGAGGTAACACTCAATGGTCTCACCAGTCTGTTTATTGACTTGATTAGTCAACCAAGAGTTTCTATGAGCATACAAGAGGCATAAAAGGCTGCAAACAACCTATCAAACACATGAACATGTCAGCCAACTGTCATATTTTACTAACTTTATTAACACTTGGTCTACCAGAATTCCGCAACTACTAGAACTACCATAGCAGTCATTTTGACTGCTCAAACATGTGTATATAATTTGGATTATCAATAAAAATATCTAATAATTAATTGGTGGAATAGGTAAATATACATCAGGACATTCAATGAAAACTAAAATGATTGAGTGTTTTATTTATTTATACCAAGAGACATCACTCTCTGAACCTGCTCCTCCGTCGGAATCTTCCTCACTAAGCTGAAGCAAGGCTAAAGCCTCCATAGCTGTCATTCTCTTTCTACGTGTAATTTGTGTCTCTCTTGGGGTTAGAGTAAAACTATAACTAGGTTTTAGCTTTACAGAGCACAAAGAACAAACACAACCACAGAGCAGGAAAAAGGGCGGGAAAATGTAACAAATTACACCCCTTGTAAAAAGAATGCTGTCAATTTGACTGCTAATGGTAGTTCAAGGTAGTTTTACTCATATCTCATTTGTGTTTTGAAATTTTAGTGATAAAAAAATGTTAGAATGAAATATACACACATTTAGGAAAAGTCAGAGTCCTATTGGTACATAGGTTTTTTTTTAAACCAATTTATGACATTTCAAATTTTGAAAACAGTCAAAATGACTGCCTTGGTAGTTTGAGTAACCATCAAGTAACATCAAGTAACAGCACATTTATAAACCATTAATAAACCATTTATGAACCAATAATAAACTATTAATAAACCATTAATAAACGTTAATAAACCATTCATAACAATTATAGACCATTTATAAACCATTAATAAACCATTTATAAAGTATTAATAAACCATTTATAAACTATTCATAAACCATTTATAAACCATTATAACCCATTAATAAACATTTATAAACCATTAATGAACCATTTATAAACTATTAATAAACCATTATGAACCATTATAACCCATTAATGAACCATTTATAGACCATTTATAGACCATTAATAAACATTAATAAACCATTTATAGACCATTTGTAAACCATTAACAAACCATTTATAGACCATTTATAAACCATCTATAAACCATTAACAAACCATTTATACACCATCTATAAACCATTCATAAACCATTTATAAACCATTACTAGACCATCTATAGACCATTTATAAACTATTAATAAACTATTCAGTAACTATTAATAAAGCATTTATAAATCAATAATTAACCATTCAGTCGCCATTAATAAGTAAACATTAATTAACCATTAAAAAACCGTCAAGCTACTACTAATTAACCATGAAGTAACCATTAATACGCCATTAATAAACCATTAAGTAACCATTAATAAACCATCAATAAACCATTAATAAACCATTAAGTAACCATTAATTATCCATTAATAAACCATTAAGTAACTATTAAATACACATTAATAAACCATAAAGTAACTTTAAAACCATTCATAAACCATTAATAAACTATTAATAAACCATTCATAAATGGGCTGAAGAAGTATGAAGACACAAAGGTTAATGAACACGGCTGCAGGAACATTTGGCTGAAAAAAATAACAGCTGACTTTGAAATTGAGCCTTATTAGCCTTCATCTCTGTCCCGTCATTACTGCACCGAAGATCGGACTATAATAATGCGTGCAACTTCAAGGATGCCAGTCTGTCCATTTAAGAAGCACATGTGATTATAAATCAATTAAAGTTGCCTTGATTCAAATAATAGTGACAGTTTCATTACACATGTAAAAAATACCAAGTTTGAATCAGCGAAATGTTAATTGCTCATCTTGCTCTGAAAGGTTTTCTGAGGTTTTCCCATTAGAAATATTGCTCAGTAGCAAAGGCTAATCTGGGTCAATTTCACCTTGATGAGTTAAATTGGTGGCGGTAGCTAAATCTGTAGGGACTGGGGTTGGAAACCTGAGGGTTGCCGGTTCAACTCCTGGCGCAGAGCAAGTCTGGAAATTTGTCTGGTAGCTTGAGAGTCGCCAGTTCACTCACTGAGCACTGCCAGTTTGAACAAGGCACCAATCTCTCCACTTCCCCCAGTTCAGGACTGCTTGCTGTGGGCAGCACCCTCACTCTGACATCTCTCCATTAATGCATGTCCACAGGATCCTGTTTGTCACATTATCATATTCAGTTTCAGCTAGCCATCATTAATCTGTTAACCACTGCTGAGAACTGAAGACTATTTGAAAGCATATTCTTTAGTATTTAAACTGAATACTGACTGTTCAGTGCTTCACAGAAAGCCTATTGCAAAGAACATTACGTTTCTCAGTGATGTCTGAAAACCCTTCTACTGGAATAACTGGATCCCCTCTCAACATGTTTTCTAGAGACTGAACCTCATCACAGTCTGCAATATGTTCCCTTCTCCCTCTCACACACACTCTCTCTCTCGCTGTCTCTCACCCTTTCCACCCTTTAATAATTCATACAAACGCTGAAGGTTGTCGTCTGTCTGCCCTCATGTGCAGAACAATGCTATAAATAGCATGCCAAAGCTGCTACAATAAATACATTAAATATAATAAATTGGAATACATTAAATGTTAATGTTAGATATAAGCTGTACTTTTTAAGATTTCTGATTAACACTTGTGTAGATTTAAGGCTATGTATTTTTTTTCCCTTTTGCCAAATTTTGAAGCTTAATTGTGGTGTTAAGGATGAAAGATGTTTGATGGAAATAAGATCTTTTATTTTTTTCTGTTGAAATTCTTTCATCTTGAGCTCTGGCTTTAGTCGTCAAATGGTCTTAGTTGTTTTATTCTTATTTCATTTATGTATCCATACTTGTAGAATGGTCAACGCCTCAACTCCTTCGCCCCATCCCCCTATACATATCCATTCACCCATCAAGTGTTTGCTCTACATTATACATTTCAGCCATCATTCCATCCAGCCAACCCCCCTTCTTACCTTGAACCTAATGTTACTAAAAAAAAAAAAACAATACCCTCAATGTCATGCTTACAAAAACAAAAACCAGGAATGCTCTGTTTTCGCCTTGATTGATAGGTTTTAATTAGGGAATAATGAAGAAATCCACTCCCTATATATTATTAACAGTGTTTCTCTGATAACACCATCCATTTCTGTGGCATAACCTCAAGCAAACCATCAAAGAAACAGCCAATGTAATACCCATAACTGATTCATTATTCATTCATTCAAAGAAACAACAATCGGTGTGTGTTGAGCATAATGCCTAGAACTGGATTCTTTTTTACACGTATCGATTCTGCTTCATTCACTTCTGATTCACTTCCTTACCTCAACTCACCTCCTTCTTCTTCCAACATGATTGTTGACAGGATGGGAAACCAACTGAGGACTGTGAGTGACACAAAGGCTTTGTGGCTTTAAAGGCTGCCAACATTGAAAACATGAACAAACATAAATAAGGATGAACTGTCTACTTTGTATTAACCTGGATGCAACTGTGTGACCTAAACAATTATTGTGGCTGTTGCCTTCAAGTCTACTTCTTTGTACTTTCACAGGATGTTTTTTTTTTTTTTTTTTTTGTAACATGTTCTGTCAGGGTCATTATTATTCATTACTATTCATACTTTGTGCCAAACGATGTTGGCCTCGCCCTGTTCTGGGCGAAAAAATTCCTTCTAAAAGGAATGGCGGTACCTTATGGAGTTTTTTCCCATTTAGAAAAATATACTACAGCATCAAATTTTAGCTCGATTGCTGTGGCCAGTCTATGCGACAATAATATTATCATGTTGCCAGAAGACGATTGCCGTTGTTACAAAAAAAAGAAATTACATCGGCCTCCAAGCCTCTATGAGTGTCCGTTCAACATCCCATCCCATAAATGGAGCAAAGGCGCCCCCTTGTGGCCAGACGTTTCGTACGGCAACATTTACAATGATCTTATTGAGTCTCCAGGTATAATAAATTTTTGACATCCTTTACCATTTCTGTCGCTAAGGGTATTTATTTTAATATTGTGTTAAGAAGAGAAACAATTAAGCTAGTAGGCTAGCATCCTGCAACTGTAGGCTACATTTTTTTTGCAACCAAAGGGGGCGTAGTCACTCTAGCGAGCCATTAGTGACGGTGGGCTGCTCTTCTGAATGCCGATACAAAAAATGTATTCTCTGAATCAGAAGTTAAGTGTATTATATGTCAGCATTAAATTGATTTGGCACAACAAAAAAAACATCAGCTACTGACATCAGTTCATACCACATTATTTGCCGAAGTATGTTGTCTGTCAACAGGGCCAATATCGACCAATACTGATGTTGAACCAACACATTGTCGCATCACTAGTTTAAACCTTTCCCATATAAGAACAAAAATTGTGATTGGCCTGTCCTGAATCAGAATTGTACAGGGGGGCAAAAGAACATTTATGCAAGACGTAATGGGAAAACAGCTTGCATATTTTTCTGGTTCTAGGCAAGAACTTTTCTTCAGATGTTTGATTATGCAAAGCTGTAAAAGTAAATTTTCTTAGTATCAGTATTAAGGCAAATGAAATATGTAAAGAGCACTGATTTTTTTTTTCTTCCCATTTGCCTTCCTAGAGTCATCAAGTACGTCAAGGTCATCCAACAAGTTTTCTTTTGCTTCTTGTCTCCACTCTTACTGTTAGGCACACAAGATGAGCCGACAAATATTAGTGTTCCCGTCTTAGGATACCTCTGAAAGGGAAGTGCTTTAAAATGAAATTTCTGGATTTTATCTGTCTCAATGTTTACATCCTTAGAGTAAGCTTCTCCCAGCTGAGAGCAATATCAATGGAGACTGTGCATACTTGTCTCAAAGTTCTCTGTGCAAAGCTGATTAAAACTTTAAAAAAAAAAAAGAGTTAGGGATGAACTTTGAAGGTAAGAGAAAGAGAAAGTGAGTTGCAGAAAGAAAAAGAAAAAAAGGCTTCGACCAGCAAACAGGATTGTCTTCTTAAGGTGCAGACTGTCCTAACTTGTTCAATACTCAGCTGTGCATGTTCTATCGTGCTGATGCAGACAGTGTCCTTTGCTGTGCTGTTGTTGTTCTCTGTAGGCCTGACAGTGTCAAGGGGGACACAGACTGACTCCAAGCGTACTGGCTGAAAAGATGTTGGATAAACTCTGTTATAATATGCAATGACCTCGACCCCTCTCCATGACATGATTTCACTCCAGCAGAGGACCTGCAGTCATGGACTTCCTTCACAAAGCCACGCCAAAGAGCCTATCAGGTTCTGAGTCTGCCAACTACCAGCTAACCCGACAATACCTCCTTCCAGACAAATCCGCAGCTGCATCTGCTGTTGCCAGCTTGGAGGCCGTTCAGAAATATTTTGTATGCATAATCTATCCATCCATCTTCCACGTCAAGGGCTGACAGCTTCAGCTAAGCATTTCAGGATCTGTGTTTTTATGTTGGCATGTATACTTTGGCAGGCAAGGTCAAACACTTTTTCAATGGCTCAAAGGTTTCTCATTAGCAAAAGAAAAAAAAAAATGGTGAAAATTCAAATGAGCGAATCATTATTCGCCTTTGTCAGCCATTTACAATGACTGACAATTCAGTCATTCATTTTAAAATGCTAAAAGTCTTGCTGCTTATCGAGTCGAAGATATTGATCATATGTTGAGGGAATTTGAGACTGAACATAAACACTGGCTCTGCGCTTCCATTCAGTGAGTATGTCTCCGTGTTCAAAGAACATGACACACACACACACACACGATAAGGCGGTGAGAAAATGCTTCTTCCAACAAGTCTTTAAAACATAAAGGTCTACCATTACTCGTCACTGATCAACCTCCCACAAAGAAGAGCCATCTCTCTTTCAAGCTGTGCCATATACTGTATCACAAAGCAATCAGCTGTGAGCTGCAGCAAGGTGCATGAAATTCTCTGCATCTGCACCATGCAGGTCGCACAAAGACGACAAATCAAATATTACATCAAATTTGGCAATGGTTTGCTTTTTCTTTTTTTTATTTAATTAATTAAATAGAAAATACAATAGACAAGCCATTTGTTGTTTTTGGAAATTAAAACACACATTAAAAAAAAATAAAAACCATTTTAGATTCTGAACAGAATATTAAAAGGATTGATTCATGGATATTCCCGAGGACTGATGAGAAAATGTGACTTTTTGTTGGAAATCTTTGTACACCTGTTCTCTGAGCTATCCAGCATGTTATCAGTGCACAGTTCAAAGTCTAAATACATTATGGTATAGGGGTGCATTAGTACACATAGCATTGGTTTTGAAGGCACCATTAATGCTCAACCATAAAGGTGAATGAGCAACATTTACTGCCAGTCGAGACAACGTCTTACCAGGGAAGCCTTTGCTTCTTACAGCAAGACAACGGCAACTCACATTCTGGAAGAATTAAAAACCAAAGGTCTGTAGTAGGAAAGTATGTGTGAGAGACTGGCTTTCCTGCCGTCCTGATTTTTCATGCCACAAAAATATTTGGAGGATTGTGGAGAGAACACCGGAGACATTCAACTGTTCAACATTGGAAATCCTATATTAAGCAAAAACGGGGAAACCTTTTATTGTGAGAATTACAGATATTGATCTCCTCAGTCACACACACAGTAGTTTACTCGAGAGTAGTTTTTAAATTGTTCGAAGACAGGAGGGAGAAAAGAAGAAAACAGTTGAAAACAAAAATGAGTAAAAAGAGGCATTAGAGAAATTCTATGTGAAAAAGACACTAAGAGAAAACTGATTAAGAAGAGGAAATGGCCAGTAAATGCAAGTAAGAAAGGAAATTAAAGAATCTGAAGATTATATTTTCAGTTTGGGAAGCGATTTCTTTTTTGTCATTTCATTGTCTCTAATCTCTGCTTTTCATTCACTCTGGCTACCACGTCTCTTCCTTATTGTATTGGGTGTTATGTATCTTTATAGCTTTACTTTTCTTTGTGTGCAACTCTCAAAAAAACATATTTTTTTGTCCCTTTGAAATAGAAAATCTGCATTTAGAATAATTTGTGTGGCTCCATCTGACGCTCTTCCCTCTTGAACCGACCACTGCGTCTGATGTTTTCATGTAGAAAGAATGTCGTACATACTTTTATTAAATTATGTTTTCTACATCAATATCAACTTGACCTTCCTTTTCATTAGACGCTGACATCTCTGAATAGGTGTTATTGACAGAAGGGATCATACGGCTCTAACTATTATCTGGCAAGAAAAACTGCAATATTAGTTGAAGTCCATTTGAAAGCACTGGGTTGACTCCCCTGAAGGCAGGTCTGCTCCCCTGAGGTCGAGTCATTGTCTAATGTCTTGATGAAAGTATTGACCCCTCTATGATCAGATAATAGGGACTGGAATTCTCCCAAATCCCCAAACAGCTTGGTAACATAACATTTAATGTACATTTAGTGCACAAGATCCAAAGAACACACAGCAAGGCTATTGTCCAAAAAAAAAAAAAAAAGACACCCCCATGAAAGTGTTTTAGCTCCTGTCTGTTTATTCCCCATGGGACTCTGGCCAGTAAATCCCTGCACCAGAATAGGAAAGACAAAACTAAACCCTGGTATCAAGAAAAGGGAGCCAGACTGCAGCATGTAAAGCTGCTACAAACTCAGGAATTTCCAAAGGCTTATGGCAGTCTCACAGTGGACAGATCTGTGTAAACCCCACAAATAAAAGGTGACTTCATGGCAAAGAGTTTAGCAAACAGGAAACTTTCAATTTCAATTAAATGGATTGAGGTGTCTACAAAGAGTCCATGACGTTTTTAAATGGCAGGTTTTTCAGATAAATCATTCGTCCATCCATCCATCCATCCATCCATCCATCCATTCATCCATCCATCCATCCATTCATCCATCCATTCATTCATCCATCCATCTATTCATTCATCCATTCATCCATCCATCCATTCATCCATCCATTCATTCATCCATCCATCTATTCATTCATCCATTCATCCATCCATTCATCCATCCATTCATTCATCCATCCATCCATCCATTCATCCATCCATCCATTCATCCATCCATCCATCCATCCATTCATCCATCCATCCATCCATCCATCCATCTATTCATTCATCCATTCATCCATCCATCCATCCATTCATCCATCCATTCATTCATCCATTCATCCATCCATCCATCCATCCATTCATTCATCCATCCATCCATTCATCCATCCATCCATTCATCCATCCATTCATCCATCCATTCATCCATCCATCCATTCATCCATTCATTCATCCATCCGTCCATCCACTCATTCATCCATCCATTCATTCATTCATTCATCCATTTATCCATCCATCCATTTGACCTCTATCCTTTAAGGGTTGTGAGGTGATGAACCTAATCCCAGCTGTCTTTGGGTAAGAGTCCGGCTACTACTGAACAGGTTGACCGTCAATCACAGGACTGACAATGGGTGAGTCAGAGTCAACAAGCATGACTTCTGTCGTCTGTTGGAGGAAGCCACAGTTGCTGGAAAGCAAACATACCGCTATCACCATGAAACATTGATGACATCGGTAGGCCAAGAAATTTGTGTATGAATAAGTTTTTCTTTTTCTCAACCTCTGCTCTTCTTTGTTCTTTGTTGTGGCGAGCCTGGATGTTAACAACCACTTGGGCATATATTTTCTGCTTAAGGAAGCAACAGATTCTGTGGTCTTCTTAATACTACTTAAATAGTATTAAGTACTATTTTATCAAAGACTTTGTCAATTTCTGATAAAATTGCAGGGAAAGAAATAGATCCTATGAAACACTGTATGGGTGATAAAATACCACAATAACCAATTTGCATTGTAATCGTTAAATGGGCGTTTTTTCTGCGCTCCTTCTAACCACAACTATTAATTACAATATCAAAAGTTGAAATGATGAGGTGCCAGTGGATGAGTGGTTTGTGTGCCCCATGTGCAGTGGCTGTTTGCCTAAAAGCGATGGCCTTGGTTTAAAGTCTGAAGCCTGTGGCTACTTTCCCACTGCCGAGAACAAAAATGGTAGCATTATAAGTGACACATACTTTTATGCTTTTTTTTCTTCTCATAAGCTTTAAATCTTCAAACATCACAAGTGATGAAAAGCAATTAGAACTTTGGATTTGCAGTTATTTATTATGCCAACGCAGACTCTAAATATACTGGTTTTTTTTACACTGGTTAAATTCATATTAGTTGACTTACCCTCTTTACCTTCTGGATGCAATGTATCTAATTTGAATAACATAAAGATGTTCTTGTTGTATTTGTAATACAGACTGCAGACCTGTCCAGTCTTCAGTAGCTGCAGGTTTGTATGGGGGAAAATCAAGAGCAAAGAGTGGAACGCCACATTTTTCTTTATTACTATTTGTTGACACAAAAGGATAATTCACTCAAGTGTTTCCTACCGAGGCTTTTTTTCACATGAAGGAGAATCATTCAGCTTTCATCAGGTTTTCCCACCTAATCTCCACCGTTCTCGCTGTCTCTGTTTCTGTGTGTGTATGTCTTTCCTCATTAGAGTCAGTCACTTAACTAAGTTATGGATCAGTGCCATCTGCTATGCTTGCAGCCAGATCGAGAGGACCAGAGACAGAATGAGATAAAATGACGGGCCCACAAAGAAAAAAAAAAGGTCGAATGAGACGCGTTACAGAAAAAGGAGAGAACAAAACAGAAAGAAAGACAAAGTGTAGAGAGAGAAACTGGTTGAAAGAGAGCACGATGACTTTAAATGAGTTTTCCCCATGGCAACTGTCTGTTTCATACTGGAAGGTCCCATCACTGTCCAGATGTCACATAATGTTAAAGAGTGAATGTGGGAGTTTGTCAAGAATAAATTAAATTGTGAAGTGTACTGTATAACATTTTCATCTCTAATGAAGGTCAAGTTCATGTAAGTACACCCATTTCAGAATGTCACTTATGTCATGCCCATGTATATTACTTCACAAACAATGTTTTTATTGTCCTCATTTTAACCAGAATCAGGTTTTTGGTTTTGTTTTAAATATGCCAATCGTTCTGTAGCTTTTCTAAGAAATGTACTGGTATGAAGATTTTTAAAATCTGAGAGGCCCCATGACAAAGAATCATGACAGATTAACAGTTCAGTTCATACAGTGTATGGTGTGCAACGAGACGACCAACTCAGCACACCACCCACTAACTGATTCATTCACAAACAACCAGAGTCTCGTCTATCAAAACGTGGAATCTCTTGCGATCGAATGCGTCTTAAGAGTGAACAAACATGATAGCCAAGCTAAAGGTGAGCACAGGTTAGCTGGTACATCCATTACTGTAAACATTTTGGTCCAACTCTTTCCCTTGTCAGTCAGTTTGTGGTTTGTTTTACAGGACACATTGTTTAAAGACTCATTTTGTTGACACAAATCCACAAGTTGGTCCTGAGTTTATGATGTCCATCTAATTTAATGGCACTTTAAAGAGTCTGTGCTCGGCCACCCTCAGTGTTCTCCCTGCTCTGAATTACAAAAGTCCAAACAAAAACTTATGAACATGCGGATCAGTCTTTCAAATTCATGATACGTGGTTGAGGTTGTAGTAAATACCCAGGCGTAACAAATACCAGAGCACGTTCCATGCTGAAAATCCAGAGCCCTGTGTACAAATTGCGAATGGATGCAGTGGTAATACTTTGCAAGACCTGAGAAGCTGGTCGGGTTGACAGACAGCTAAGCCTCTGAGATCTGCTCACTATTTTGTTTCTGTACAATAAGGCTTGAAATATAAAATAAAATAAAAACAATTGAAACCAAGACCAAGACCAATTGAAACCAGGTCCCTAGCCCCCCCAAGTTGGGGGGGCTAGGGACCGAACGTTTCATGCAGCTGTTGCTACTGCTAACAGGAGGACTTAGGAGAAGCCATGTTTCCGCGGACTTTGAATTTTTACAAATAGATGTGCCTTAACATGCACAAGACAATTAGAAAACACACTAAAGAGCATCTAAAACCAGAAGAAGCAGAATATGGAACTTATAATTTCATTATTGTACAGTGAGGTGGATTGATGAGTTGGCATCATGGTAAAACTTACTCTGCAAGCTCAATTAGTGTGGGGCATATACTGGGGTAAGCCCTTGCTGGAGATTTATCAGCATGGGCAACAACTTAACTTGTTGAAGTTGGACGAGCATGTCTTCCAGGCAGCTATGGCAGACATGTGTGGTGCATCCAAAGTAAGTGCCAGGCAGCAAAATAGCTTTTTAGGGCCAACTCGGCCTGTCTGAAAAACAGTATCTGCAGGGTAGTTAGCAAGTAGTTTGCAACATTCTGATCTGTGCCCAGTTTGGGCCACAGGGCTGGGATTTCTTAACTGTCTGTGAGTTTGCATGATTGTGCATGTGCGTGTGCGTGTATGCGTGTGCGTGAGTGTGTGTGTGTGAGAAAGTGTTACAGAGTAAGGGGGATGAGAGGTCGGCAGGATGCCAGCGTACTCGCTTGACACAGTGAAACACTGACAGGTCTCAAGGTCTGCCAGCATGCACACACACTTGTATGGATGCACATACACACAAACGCACACCCGCAAAAACCCAGCCACACAAGGTCTGCCAACTCACATCTGTAAAACTTTTTCATGGCCAGAGGCTATTATTGGGGGGGGGGGGGGTGCAGGAGATGGGCAGGGAGATAGTGTGAGAGATGAGGGGAGGAAGAGCAGGAGGAGGCAGGATCTGGCACATGAGAGACAAACAGACAAGTGCACACACAGGAGAAGTGCTAATAAGCCTTTAAGGGCAACACTCAAAAAGCTGAGGGGATTTAGGGTGGATGGATGAATGGAGGGATGGATTGACACAGAGAAGGTGTGTGTGTGTGTGTGTGTGTGTGTGTGTGTGTGTGTGTGTGTGTGTGTGTGTGTGTGTGTGTGTGTGTGTGTGTGTGTGTGTGTGTGTTTTAGCGATTTCAGAGAACAGAGGCAGAGCGGTTTAGAAAATCTGACCCAGTAAAGCATCTTCTTAACTAGAGCTGAATCTTTTTTTTTTCTTTTTCTATTGAAGTATTCCGTTTTTGTATTTGTGCATGCAAACATATCCTGATTTCAGAAACTGGGCTACACCCTAATCCCGGTTTTGTGAAACCTGATTTTGCTACCTGGAGAACTCAAAAAGAAAACGGGAAACAGTGGCATGTACACGCCTTACCCCGTTTTCTGATGGCTGCCAACACCTCCGCAGGGCCGCAGGCACAGACTCAGCCAAGTCATGTACACTCAAAACAAACATGACAGTGAAAGGAATACCTTATAAAAAATAAAATATAATTGAAGGTTGGCTATAATTTAGAGCACACAACAAAATAAATACGGCCTGATCCGGCACGCAACATCCAAAAAAATTAAATAAAAATCAATAAAAGCCTTGGCTGGAGGTTATAACAGCAGGATGTGGCGCTGTATAAAGGAGGAGAATCAAAGTGCCGCAGGAGAAAAAAAAAAAACAGTGAAGCGCCTGGAAAACTTTGCTGCAGCTGCTGTTAGCCTAGTCTGTGTAGTTTAAAAATGTTGAACAATGAAAGAAAAGATCTTGGTGAGATCGCTTCTTTTTTTTATTTCGGTAGGCCATATGATTCATCCACTACCTCTGTTGTCCGCGGTTTTTGTTGTGAAAAATAAACACGTGTGTGCCTGCGCAAATAAGATGCAGCAATCAGAAACAGGAACACTATTATTGATCATGTATACAAAGATACAAATAACCAGGTTTCTCTGTGAGCATGCAAACGCCATATATCTGGGATACTTAAGTCCATGTTAACTCGATGAAACAGTTGAGTCAGATCACATTTTACAGTTTGTGAAAGAAAATGTAATTTCAAACCCATAATACGTCAGAATTAATAAGCGGGTGCCAACAGTTAGTGAAAGACTTTTCATCCCACTCTTTGTTCACCTGTGCTGCTTCTACCCACTCTCCTTTTATATTCTACTGCTCTTTGTGATGTCTTTAGTCACCGATGAACCAACCCAGTCATTCTTTAGCTTTTGTATTTCATTGTCTGTCCTCCTATGAAAACAAATCAAATAAACGGTATAAAAGATGTCTTAAGTCTTAAGAAGAAGTACAATGGCTTCATGCTGTTCTAAGGTACTCTCTCTTCTCATTTTGGTATCTTTTGTGAAGCTCGTCTATAAAAGGGTTTTAATTGTTCTTTCTGTATTTGTACAACTGTGCAAAATGTTTAGAGCTTTTCGGGATATAACTGTTAAGAGGATGTACTGTATATAAGTGAAAGTCCTGCACTGTGCCTATTCAACCAATGCAAGACGTTTTGACATGCACCTGTGTAATGATCATGTGTTAAACCACTGTAACAAAACTTTGAGACTAAATTCATACATCCCTTTTGTCCAGGCTCAAGAGATTTTGGGAATCTGCTTTGGGAGAAATGTAAAAAAAAAAAAAAAAAGAAGTAAGAAATTGATTAACAACCCAACATGTTTTTGGGTGCTTCACTGCCTGACAGGCTATAATCTTAATTAGCTAATTACAAAATTCTGCTCGATTGGAATTCCCCTAATCCCCCTTCATTCTGTGTCACACTTAGAGACATGGAGTTCTTTTCTTAACTTTGAGGAGATTTAAAAGGATTTTTAGGGGTTTCTGTTGAGCATTTCTTAGACACATTAGGATGCTTTTTAGATGGTTAACCAGACTTTAAATTCTTCCTGGAATAGAATAACCAATCAAATTTTGGACTCATAGCACAACAGGTTTTGATGACGGTACGATTCAATGGCAGCCTTACACATTCCACTGTTGTTTATAGAGCATAAAGATGACTTTGTAGATATTTCATTTGTTTTAAAGGTATTCCAGCTATTGACTATTTAACGGTTTCACTGTCAATGTCACACAATCGAAGTCGGGACCTCGACCCCATCAATTAAATTTGGGGCGAGTTACAAAATAAACTGGACAGATCTATTGTACATTCAAAGGAAAGCCTTTGGCTTGGGTTTCAGAAGGCCTGGGATCAGATTCAAGCTAAAGTTCTCAGGAAATATGTTGACACTGTGTCAGTCAGAGAGATGTGCTGCTGGAGTTGTCGCAAAAGGTGGATATGCCAGATATAAAAGTTAGAAGTGGATAAAAACAGTACAAACATGCAGAACCATCTGTTTTTCATGTACATTATTAAATTAAATAATTTTTTGGAAGGAAAATAAAGCTCTTTTTTTTTTTAATTGGTTTGTTTTTTCCAGATCTATCAGGTGTTGGCCACCACCTTATATATGTCTCAAATAAATACAGCATATCACTCAGTGTGTCTGTATTACAATGTGTCTGTATGTTAAAGTTTTAAGTGATCCTGCTTAGAGTGCAGTTCCTAAATGTCAGCCTGGCCCCCGTAGGGCTTAACTTCCTGGTACTAAAGGATTATGGGAAAAATGTCAGAGAGAATCTGAGGTGCTGATGAGAGCAAATGAGTGTGAAAAAGAGAGAGAGGGAGAGAAAGGAGCAAGAGAGAGACAGAGAGACCGAGAGGCAGATAAAGAGCCAGATGCAGAGAATGGGTTTTGGGAATATGGGGATGAATGACAGGAATAATCAGAAGACATCCACTGGCAAAGGGCAGAACACACACTCACACACAGACACACACAGATTTCATAGCCCCTGGCAAAAAGGCCTCATAGACAACCAAAATGTGTGTATCTGTCTCTGACTGCGTGCATTGTTTGTCACAAACGCTGTGATGTGAATGACAGTGTCGGCTACGTCCTAGCAGACCGTGAGGTTAGATGGACTGGGTTAGATCGATGGAAAGAAAATCAGTGAAACAGAAAACAAATCGCAAAGAAGTTCAAAGAGGGCAGAAAGAAAGAGGCATCCAGTTGGTAAATAACAAATACTGAACAAGACATTCCCTTAAAAGAGAGCGCACTTCGCTGGAGGGCGCATTAAATATTTGCCTGGGTTTAGATTCCTTAGCATCAAGAGCAGAATTTAACACACTCAGATGGCTTACTGAAGCTGCCTATGGACATATTAGAGAATTGTATTTAAAAAGGAAAACTTTCGCCAATTCATATAATTGTGATGAAAAGTAGAAGAAGAATTATCCACTGAAGGCAATATATAACAAATAGTATACAGTATAATAAGTGGCAAAATATGTATGCATGTAGCTGATAAACAATGCAGCAAATTATGCATTTGGACTTTTTGCTAACATTGGCTGAAGCTAATACAATGCCTCCATCTATTGCCAAATAGAAACACTGTGTCAGATAGCATGTCAGCCAACACTAACATCTGTGGAAGCTATGCCATAGATAACATCCACTCACAACAGTGCTGATCCCCACCAATGAGGGAGAGAGGAAAAAATGACACGCACACACGCCTTAGCAATTGATGTGAGGCTCTGTGGGAAAAGCTTTGCCATCTTCTGGAAGTTGAAAACATGATCAATATCAGACAGGGGGGGGATCATATTTGAGTGTTTTATGTTATTTACATTCAGCTAAAAGCCAGAGATTTTATCACCAAATATCAAGTCCATCATCTATTAAAGACACGGTACATTGTTATTGTATGGGTGAATGAAGCTAAATGATTCACATCAAGATTATCTGAGACAGGAGTTTGAAGATGGCCTCTGCTGATGTCATAGTTTGATTTTTTTTTTTTAAAGCAAAAACTAGGCCTGATAAAATGTTTGCACATTGTGTACAGGATTGCTGGCACACCAATGTGGCAACGAGTCAATAAAAAAAAAGGCTTGGTAATATTCATGAAACAGCAACACCTCGAGTGTGATATGCTTCCCCTACACAACACTTCCAAAAAACTGCAGTAAACATTAATGCCGTCACCAGTTCTGAAACTCAGATCAGGCACTGGACTGTTGTCTACATGTTGACAGTGAATTGTGTCTTCATTGTGAGTGACATTTGGTGGATTATTTCCTTAACCTGCATGTGAAATAAGAGCATGTGGAAGGTTTCTTGGCGTGTGCCATAGATTGATCAACAAAGACTTTTTTCCGGATATCTTAACTGACATTATTAACATAAGTTAAGTCCCAGTACTAATATACCCATCCAATCAGGTTCCTTAGTCAGAACTAAATGCTGGAGCCAATCCCAGCTGTCATGGGGCAAGAAGTAATGTAAGGCAAAGATAAAACCTATGAAGTTAGTCAATGAGATCAAAGTCAATACAGAGTGTTTTAAACGTTTGGTTCTTCAGAGTTGGTCAACTGTGCTCCCAAGCATATGAGTCCATTTCTTGTAGAAACATAGAAAACTTTGTGGAGTTGTTGCGCAAAATAGTCCTGTCACAGTTGTTCGTCCTGCCGTTTTTTCAAAACCCTCCAGATAAACACGAGCTGTGCAAGCATTATCACACCTTTTACTATACTGAACGATTATTTACCAAGATCCCTTCAAAGAAAGTGTCATAAATCAATATTAATACAAGAACAAAAAGTGGCCCGGGCGTCAGCCGACTGTTTCCAATAATTTAATGCGTGATTTGTCCCACTCCCAAAATGATTCAAACTGTGAAAATGTTCTTTCTGCTCGGTGCCTCTTTGTTGTTATAATTGATTGAAGTGACTGGATTTCTGTTGAATCATCCAAATAGTTTCACCTCAGAACCTTCTGCAGGTGAAACAAATGTCAGCCACTGTAATGGAACCTATGACTAATATTCAAAATGTTGTCTATTTATCTTTTTTATACTTTCTGTCCTGCTCTCCTTACTTCAGTAGGGCTCCCATAGACAACATCCATCACTCCAGATACTTAGAAAAATCTGTTTCTAAAATTCCACTTTATATGCACTCTTTGACACATCTGTCAGCTTTTACTTTGAAAAGGTGACATGCAGATCCTACTCTGACTCATTCTGTTTCAATTTTTAATGTATGACAAGACATATGCACAGTGGATTGAAAAAAGTGTGGTTTGACTTGTTGCATGTTCTGTTTTTTGGCTTGCTCTCTTGAAGCAAGAGGTTATTGTATTATTTCAAACGATCTGTCATGTAGCAATACTTTACTTTGGTTCAAAGAAACTGCATGGCGAGGCATTTGTATTTTAGACGTCTACATTTCAGAGCTAATGCAACCTCTCCAGATCAAAGCTTATGTCACTTATATTACCACTTAAAAGTTCAATAAAAACTAAGCAAGGCCAGTTTCTTTTCATCTCGACTTTTCAGCTGCACTAAAGCTTTGTGTCGAGTGTGAGAAGATGATAGGGACAGAATGAACCATTGTGTCAGACTGGGGTTTTTTTTTGTGTGTTGCGTTGCTTTTTGCTTAGTGGGTTTTATATCCCTGTCCCTGTTCTCACTGGATTGTCATGACTGATGAAAAAAAAAATAACAAAGGAGAGGAGGAGCCAATCAATGAACTAAAAAAACTACTAAAAAGAACTAAATGTATTAAACAAAAAGCAGAACAGCCTGGGAGGTAGGGCACAGTACCCTGACCTCCCACCAAAAGTTCATCCTGCAGAACTCCTGAGGAGACCACCTAGCTTGGGCTAATCAAATTTAAGGGGGCATGGATAATTGAAACAGTAGGAATTTGTGAAAAATAAGGAGAGTGAGACGCAGGAAATAGATGATCGAAGAAATGATAACATTTGGTCTTAATAGTCGGTCTTGTACAACACCATGTTAACAACTTCTAAAGAAACCCAGACGAACACTTGGACCTGGGCGACATGTTCAAAGGTCAGATGATTCCATCATATGTAATACAGTGATAAAGGTCATGCAGTACCCTTCACCATCTGTTTTTTATCCTCACTGAGGGCACCTGTGCTTTAACCTTTATTTTATTTTTTTCTGATTTCTCCTTACAGACTGCACAGGTCAGAGACAGTAGTGGTACTTCAGTCTTCTGTTGCAAAAAAAGAGAAAAAAAAATGTATAAAGAACAAAATGTGAGACTCAGTTTATGTATATCATTGATATTAAATCTGATCACTTCCTTACAGAAAAAATGGGCAAGAAAGTGAACGACATGCAAGACATGAAGAGACAAGATTGGGAAAAGTCAACAACAACAAAAAAGAGACACAGCTGGTGCTCACAATCAAGTTTTTCCATATCAAATCCATCTGGGTGCCATGACTTCAAGTTTGGACAAGCGTATCTGGAGACAGATAAAGAGACTTGCAGGAGGATGATACTCAGATAGAGGTTACACTAGTAGAAGTAAGGCATGAGATAGAGGGCACTGAGACCCATAGGGCTGCCTCTAGCAACCCTGAAGAAAGACCAAAAAAAAAAGATGAAAGAAAGCTGCTGCTGAGAGTTGTTTAAGGAAACAGTGTTGGGTAAAACTAAGACCAGGCCAAAACCCCAAAAAAAGAGCATGATCATTTAGTGCCAAACATCTTTTTAATTCTGAGAGGGATTGACACTAAACATCCTCCCTGTGTGTAATAGAAACACTGCACTACATACTATATACATATTGTAAACATAGTCAATGTGGGTGAGAAAGCATGTCCCCTTCCCTTATCAAAGTCGGTGTCTTTCTGTCTGAATCCCAGAGTGGCCCGAGAAAATAAAAACACAGGATGTAATGTATCGGAAAGCTAAGCTGAATGCACAAAATTCTATTTCGGGCAAACTTAGCACAATAAGTTTGTTGTCATTATCTGTACGGCCTTAACTGACCCAGTCTTTTTTTTCCTGAAGCTTTACCTGCCTCATACTGTGCGTAAATAACCTAAGAATCAACTGTCTTGAATTGCTTCGAAGTGAAGTCATGGCAAAACTAATTCTATTGACTTCCTCCACTTTGCAGGGGGCTGCCAGCATGTGATCCAAGAAAGCCTTATAGAGGTTTTGAACACGTCTTTATGCCACAGCTATAACTCACCTTATTCCCTTTTATTTTTCAGACATGAAAAGGCCCAGGCTTGTTTTGCACATTTCCTCAGAAAAATGTTCCCTTTCAGTCCTTCCGAAAAGTAATACTTCTGCAAACCAGAGCACGGGCCCATTTCTTACCTTCAATTTCTACTTGTTATTTGAGTAACACCATTTAAAGTAGAATGTAGAATTTTCTGGCAACTAGCAGTAAGACACCCCCCCCTTCCCCAAGCTCCCCAGATTTCCCTTCCAAAGAGTTTGGGAAACCAATAGTGATTGGGAAAAATCGAGAAGCAATCGATGTTTGGCTGCTCCGGGCTCCTGTAGCACACTGCAGTGTAAGCACCCTCCACTGAAGAGTTACTTGTTTTGTACCTTAAAAGAACTCAATAGAAGGACGAGCCACTTCTCTAATCTTGAAGAGATTATGACTCTGACCTTGCAATGTGACTTGTATGGGATGAACTTAAACAAAAAGACCAACTTGGATTTAAAAGACCCCCTATCTCAACGACTAAAAGAACTAATATTTCATAACAAATGTATCTCCATGGAATCTCAACCTTCAACATTTCCGTTGAGTAGCTTATTCTATCAAACCTTGAAACATGTTGAAATCCATAAAAGTGGGTCATAGCATTATGTTCTGTTGCTAGATGACAAGAAATGAAAGTGCTTTTAGGTTTTTACCAAGCAGAACATGTCATCTTGAATACAGCAAAGAATATTTAAAACACACTTAGCCAGTGCTTTAGATTTATATACACAGGGGCTAAAAATAAGTTTAAGGGAGGCGACACTGTATTGGAAAGTCCAATGATATTGTGTCAACATTTTCTACTGTTAGATGAAATACATGATTCTGTAATTTGCAACTACCACATTTTAGTACAAAAATAAGCTCCTTGAATTTCTGGTCTTTTTCCAAATGGGTCATTATGTTTACTTTTGTTCATTCTGCACTGCTGCCGAAAAACCCTAACGTTCATTTGAAAGATACATTCAATCCACTTTGTCTCTTCATCAGTTGTTTTCTCTTAATTTGTTGTCTGTCAACTGTTTTGGACTATTTGTGAAAGAGCTCTTGATCTCAATGGGTTCATTACCTGCTTAAATAAAACGTAAAAATCTACTGACTTGCCCTCGAAACCCTTCAAATAAAGGCCAGTTCATAAATACAGCACTTTTCGCAACCTAGTATCCAATAGCATCTGATCGAAGAAGTGCTGACACGTCTACCTTACAACAGTACAGCAGTATCAGAGTCTGTGCTGGATATTTTTAGGGCAAAAACTTGTCTTCATTGGCATTCTGGTTACCTTTAAGTGATGCAACAGAAACATTTTACTTACGCTATGTTTCCAAAACCAACTTTGGGGAAGTAACAGGAGAGGGTGTATAGGTTGCGGCAGTAACAGCAGTCTATAAAAACACATTTCTTCTTTTTTTTTTTTTAGGGTGAAAAGTTGAGAGGGGAAATATAAACTACTTACCTCGTAAAATATCCACTTTAAAATGTAATATGAATCTTTTTTTGTGAACAAAATTACACTCTGCTTGATTTATTTTTATTAATCTTGGGAGCCATTGCTTCTCATCTCCGTTTTCCTTTAATGTCTCTCATTGCGGCATTATTCTTCCCTTTTATTTATCATTACTTTTTCCTTTTGTTCCCCTCATATTCTTTGCTTTTATTCCTTTCCTCCTTTCTGCTGCTTACTTAATAACTGAGGTGCAAGAGATGGTAAGCATTTCCCGAACCATTTAAAGGAAAAGTTATTTTTAAAGGTCTTCATTTAGTGAATTCAATTTATAAATCAGATTATTCCCTAGAATAAAGCTTCTGTGACAACCATATTAGATAACATATAAAGCAAATGTTTAACGTGTGAATGTGTGTGTGTGTGTGTGTGTGTGTGTGTGTGTGTGTGTGTGTGTGTGTGTGTGTGTGTGTGTGTGTGTGTGTGTGTGCCTGGCTGTGCTGTACATCTTTGTGTGTTCCATTGTTTCAGAGTGCTGGACCATCTATCACCATTAAACTGAAGCACAGAGCCTGACTCACACTCAGGAACAATCTAATTCCACCAAAAACACCTCTCTCCACCTCTCTCTTTCTCACTCCCCCCCCCCCCCCCCCCCCCCGCTTGTCGGGTTTCTCTTCGCTTCAACCTCTCGTTTTCTCCCCCCCCCCTCCCGTTTGTCTCCCTCTCTCTCTCTCCGCAGGATTTAGGCAACAGACTTCAGCAGATGAAAACCTCCCAAGCATGTCTGAAGTAATACCTCAGACACACACACAGAGGACACAATCTTGCAGTCACTATATTGTTCTAACTCAGCCTTTGGCGTGTGTGCGTGTGTGTGTGTGTGTGTGTGTGTAGTTATCATTCTGTAAGCAGAGCTAAATGTGAGACGAGAGCCTCTTCAACTTTCTCCGTCCAGGACCCACAGAGAGTGAAAGTAATACGCTGCAGCAGAATTTGGGCTTCAATCGTTCAAGCAGTTTTTTAGCTGAAAAATAGCCTTCAATATTTTTGGGGGAAAAAAGGAAAAAAAAGGACCTGGATTCTACAATAATCACCGTTTACCTTTAGATCTGCCTTCCAAAAGTATTGCGAGGGCCACCAACAACAACAAAAAACACACTTTCAAGGATTAAAAACAAATCAGAAACTAGGGCAATGAAGAATCAGTTATACTGGCCATGCAAAGATGAACATATTTGACAGTGAGTGTACATTGAAATACTCTCCATGAACTGGAGATGATCCAGGCTGATGGTTGAGATCAGAAACAAACCCTCCAGTATGTCATTACTCTATGTTGCTCCCTGTCCTATACGGCCCAATTTAACTGGATTGTTCCACTAATAGAAGATCAAAATAAATTCTCCCTGTTCTCTACTCTCCAACTCAGCCCGCCACTGTTGCTGCTAATGTGAAGGTTCACATTCCAAGCATATTCAGAATAACCTTTCTCAAAATCAAACGCCTGGGTTATGATCAGGCCCAAGAAACGGGATTTGTACATTCCTAATTTTTTGGATTTTTTTTTTTTTTCCCCTCCACGTTTTGTGATCACAATAATCAAAACTTGACAACAAACAGGCTAAAGGACTATAGAGATCCATGAGTTGTGTAAGGGCTCCACAGAGAATGCAATGCATAATTAGCAAAGTGCATTGCAGATTTACAAAATCCAAACAGAATAAAATAACCATGAGAAGACTTTTTTTTTTTCCAAATACTGCTATTAAGGCTACTCATAAGATGGTAGCAAGGAAGAAAAAAAAAAAGGTACCTTTGGTTGAAATGAAAATGTAAATTAATTTCAGATTAAGTGTTCAATCTAGAAAAGTAGTTCCATATAAACTATTTATTCTTTAATTGTTATGAGCTAATCAACTTTTGCTATCTGCAAGGGAAACATTAAAAGTAAAGAGCTATTTGGGGTGTTTAGTTTCTGAACTAATTAGTGCTTTACCGAGTAAGCGGTGCAAAACTGCACTGCAGGATGTATTGCACATACACAGGTCACACGGATGGATGCAAATTAAAAGTGTCGCAGCAGATGGAAGATGGCAGGAACATTTGCGCGGTGATTTGGGGTCCCTGCAGACTGTGTAGTAGACGCGCTTTAACGATTGGAGGCCGGTGATGTCCGATGAGTTGTGAAGAGAGCTCGTCTTCTAACACAGATACTCGGCTAAATGTGGCTCATGTCACATATTACTAGCTAGGAATCTCCACATCTAAGCACCACACCCATACACTCTAAGGAATGTAATATAATCATGGCGGCACTTTTCTACATTACCCTGTAATGACCCCGACGATATAGGTCTATCACTGATTTCCCTGTGGTTCAGTTATTTGTATTGTAGGATATGCACTCAAACCTCCAGGTGCTGGAAGGAGCCACTACCCTCAGGCCGTTTTCCGGATCGATAAAGATTTGATCTGACTTGATGCACTGAATGTCGAGCAAAGTTACTTCACCAGCCAATGTACATCAGCAAGTAAGAATTTTAGTTGTTCGTTTATAAATGATTTCCTTTGAAATATGTGCACAGAGAGTGTAGCCTACGAGAGTCTGCAGACATTGAATATGCATGAGACGTAATCATACATTTTAAGGGTTATTTTTCACTTTGCTCTCTTGACATGAATGCTGGTTTAAGTATATTTGGATTGTGTGCAAAGCCGACGAGCCATGCAAAAACCTGAAATCAAGACACAGGGGGGGTTAAGAAGAGATGGAGAAGGTTTGTAATGCAGGCTAAGACAAGGAATATAATACATGGGGGGGGGGACATTTAATATTCAGCTCTCGTTGTTAGCCGAAGAAACATGTAAGAGACAGCATCAGCTGTCAGTTTAAGTTGACAGAAATGTTGGAAAAGTCTAACAGGGCATTGGAGAAAAGAGGCCGCTGTGAAACTAGAGGTTTCTGCAGAGCAGGGGTTAATAGATGCCATGCAGGTATTAGCTGGTGGAGTTCACTTCATCACTCATGGGTTTGGCTTTTCGCCCGTTAGCATTATAAAATGTCTGCTTTGAAATGTATTGCAAATGTGTAGCAGGGCACTGATAGAAGAAAAAAAGAGCACGCTGCAATGTTGTGTGGGTAGTACCCAATTTCAGAGATGACAAAGAGGCTTGGCACAGGTTAAAGTCTCTTTATATATGACTCAGCAGGATTAATACAAAACAACAAAACACCACTGCCAACAGGGAAGGAGCAAAAACCGAACACTGACTGTCGACACGCAGCTGCAAGGAACAAAACAAGAAAGAGAGCGCCACACGAAACAGAAGCTAATTATCTCTATCGCTTCACAAGCAGACGCAAACAAGATGGACTGGCTTGACTGGCGTTGGTGTGGTGCAGTCGATTCCAACACTGAGCAATCTGTGACTAAAAGATGCACTGTTCTACAGCAGGGGGAAAACAGGAGAGGGCAATGACAAGCAGATTGAATGAATGTTTGTATTGGCCATGAGCTTTAATCAATGGCATTTGAGCCTGCTGGCACCAACATGGGCTAGCACCTCAGACAGTTCCAGTATTGCTGACAGACCTGTGATCAGCACTGTGGACAGCGACGGGGAGACCAGCCGAGGAACTTATGAAAGAAAACTTCTCACAGAACTATTCAACGGTGAAACACGTGGGGATATCATCAATTACACTTTTGGAAAACAAATTATTTGAAATATAAATGGCAGTGGAGAAGGCACACCATTTTTTTGTTTGTGGGAAAAATGCTAATTAAGCATTTATTGAATGAGTCAATATATTAAATTTTCTTAGATTTTTTTTGCATGAATTGCAAATTAATTTGCGCCATAATTATAATGTAGTGGTACTTACAAGACTGCCTAAAAAAGTAGTAGTGCTGATCACTTTCTGCTCAGCTGTAATGAGCCGACAACACCAAAGGATCGCTTCTTATATTGGCACCTGTTTGAAAAATGTAAGTTGATACTGATATATTGTGATGGGCCTATATTGGTATGATGAAAATGGCTAGCCTATATATCTGTCCAGCGTTAACATGTGCAAACAGGAAGATGTTAATGTCTTCTATAAGGAGGGGCTTGTCTGCAGTGGTTCCAAAATAACAACCTTAGGCTTTACCAGTGACTCAGCAGCACAACAAACCGCCAACAACATAGCAGGGAGTGCAATCCCCATGTGCCTTGACCAAGTAATAAGGTTGGATGCAATGTTAGCTCTTAAGTGCATGACATAAAAAAAAGGCCATACTGAGAGAAAATGCATTGTTTCTGTAAAATACACAGTGTTAAAATGGGCTAAATGAACGTGGCTACTGTAAGAGAAATCTATTCCTGCCTAGGATATCTGATACCCTGATAAATGCACTGTTTGTTTTTCTGCTGGTGAAAGTGCTTTTGTGAGGAAACAATCTGAAAGTCATTTCCACCGGAAGAATTTGGGGGGGGGGTGTGTGTGTGTGTGTGTGTGTACATGAATGTCTTTGTGTGAATAAGGAAAAGAAAGGGTGTGTGTGTACACTGTTTGTGTGTCTATTGATGGAGAGTAAAACCCGCTGGAGAAAACCCAGACAGAACACTTCTGCTCCAAATTCACTTCTTATTCTCTCTCTCTCTCTCTCTCTCTCTACCAAGGAGTGTCTAAGAGGCAGAGGTGGTGGATTAGGCTGGATGAGTGTGTGAGTGTGCGTGTTAATGTTAATGTTTTGTGTGTCAGCATGTGTGCAGGAGAGGCTTTCGAGTACAGGTGCTTGAGCACGTCTGGGCTTCACAATGATGAAATTTAAGAAAAAAGAAAAAAAAAAACCCTCTCCACACACAATGTGCAAAAAAAAATGTATGTGATTGGAAATATGTCTCTCACAAACAAGCACTTGTTTTATTCTACTCTCATTTAGGGTGACTCACTGCTACACTCTCAAACATTATTAACAAATTGGAGTGTAAACAAGCCACACACACGCACACACTTACTGCTTTTTTAACACTTAGAAGTTAGGGAAGGATGCCCTGATGAAGTCCTGTATGGTCGAAACATGTTGGCATCGTTTTATGACTAATTAAAGGATTTTTCTTTACTATCCCTCTGAGTGACTTGGAACTCTTCCATAACTTCTAAGTTGAATCGCCACACTAAGGGAGACGAGAGGATCATTTTTGTATTTTTTTTAAAAAGTTTTTATAACATGTTTCCACACCCATGCAGTGTCGTAAAAAAAAGAGAGAAAAAAAGAGTGATTTAAATAATAGAAGTAAGGTGACACTGAGGGAGAATGGGAACAATCAGGGAAGGGAAATGGAATACACAACAGCATAAATACTGGAAAACGTTGGTGCTCCGTTTGTGGTTGGCTCTGTCAGTCTGTTTTTTTTTCCGAACATCTTCAGCAGGCATTCTGCCTCTTCTGTTTCGCAAGATTGGCAGGTAAAACTATAATTGGCTGGTCACATGCTCTTGCTGTGGACCACAGCCATTTATGCACAAAGCCTGTCCCTTGTCCTATATATTAACCTTATGACCTTGTTTACACCCACCAACACACACACACACACACACACACACACACACACACACACACACTGTTATCATTGTTGCTGTTTAGCCCATGTAAGCCATGTGTCTAAATAAAGACACAACAATACGCTTCAGTGTTTGGATTCAGCCAGGCTACGCAGAGGGAGTGTGTGCTTATGTCTATTTTGAAGCAAAGTATTTGGTGCATGTCTCTCTGGGAGTGTTTCTGACTGTGTGTATATTTGTGTCTGTGTGTGTGTGTGTGTGTGTGTGTGTGTTTAAGGCTTTTGTATTGCATCTCCTCTCAGCTGAAGCCAATTAACTTCACCGCTCTGTCAGTGATAACACACACACGCATGTGCTCATACTCACATAAAAACAAAGATATGAGTGCCCATAAATCCCTCGATGCACTCTTGGAGACAAGAGGCTGTTTATACTAGCATGGCTGTTCAGGTACGGAGACAACATTGAGAGTTTGAGAGTCTGTACACAATGGCAAAGAAATGGCAGAGTAAGCTTTGTGAGTGACAATTACCTAGTGTGTTAACACATTTATACACACTCAGATTAAAGACAGTCTATTTGACCTCTTTCACTTGACTTTATTTGGATATCGAAAGCTGTCACATGCAAGACAGATTGCAGACTCTTTATGTGTCAAGTAGCATACAAACGAGGGCTGTGATGCCCTTCACATGTTGTGCTAAAATTTGAAGAAACTGAGCATTTATTTTATAGAAAAAGGTTGGAATGATAAAGATTTTAAAAGTATGCTTTAAAACTGCTTTTAACCCTGATTAACAGGGAGCAACTTTATGTGTTGCAATAAGGAGTCTGGTGTAACAGAAATCTATTGGAAAAGTGAGTTTATGATGTTGACTTTTAAATTTACAGTCTCTCAATAATCAAGTATTCTATTTCACATGATCCTGATCCAACCCCTCATCCAAATCCAATTAATTCGGACTTTATAAAGTGAGATAGTAATGGATAGATGTAGAATTGCTGAAGTCGCTAAACCAGCAGGTGATGCCACTGGGTGGAACTAGGTCTCCTTTTCACAATCAATAAATTTGCCAAAAAAAAGAAGAAAAAAAAAAAGCTCAGTTGGAGGGTTTTATGGAGGATCTAACGGAGCTACAAGGTCGTTGGTAGCCCAACTGATAGAGAATTGTAAAAGTTCAAACAGAGAACCAAATCCGTGCTTGACATGTGCTTCACTAACACTTTGCTCCACATGTGGCCCAGTGATCCAGAACAACCTCGAACTGAGTTTGACTGGAGGCATCGACGGTGCAGAGATGACAGCAAACGAGAGGAGAAAAAGATGATATAAATATGCAACAAGGATCCCAAGCCTGTTTCTAACAGGGGAGGTTTTGGGTTTCTGGTTTGTGCCTCGTTCCAATGAACCAACGGAAACAGAATACCATAAAATAATATTTAAATTTATTAATTTGAAAACAAACACACCTTTATGCCTGATCAATTCAGTCTCACATCGCCGCAGTAAATGCAATTGTGTGACTGGCTTTCTACATTTCATGAACTAAATAACAAAGACGAGGGAAGTCTTTTATGAAGGTCAAATCCAATTTTCTTTTATGCAACCAAAATGCATAAATTCAAGCTACTCATGTGTAACATATTTATGGGTAATTATTTAGATATGAGGCTTCAAGGCTCAGACTTTTTTCAACCTTGCAGGAAGCTGAGCATTGAAAGATTGGGGTCTGATAGTAGCAAATCCCCCTGATGAAACAAAGCCCCCCGAAGTAATACAAAGAGAATTTTCAGGTGGCTGCTATTTTTGGATTAAACACTTTTGGCTTCACCATTTCTTGGTGAGACTGAAATCTGAATCCGTGAGCCTTCCGTCGTCGTCCTTCTCCAGTGGCTGGTGTTGCTTTATAGTATTTGTGGGAAAGTTTGAGAATAAATCACAAAAGTATAAGGAGTCCAAGAAGATTCATTTTCAATTATCGTGACGGCCTTTGATTCCACAAAATGTGTAGGATAGATTTCAGATGAGAACGTTATCAGCAACCTAAACAGCAACACACAGAATCACAATAAGTCTTCATTGTAAATGAAGAGTTGAGAGTTGACAAGTGTGTGACAACTAATCTCTATGGTTATGGTGGGGTCACATCGTTGATGTCTTAGTGAGTGCAAACACAGTGCAGGACTATTGATTCAGCCTTTCTCTTCAACCCCGTGTGGGTGGAAGGCATCTAAACACACCCTTGTCTACCTCCCCCTCTCTTTGCTGTCACTCACTCTAAATGTTTTCTGGACCTCAGTATAATTACCTTTCTCTCCGCCTGTCACACAGGTGAGAATCCACTTGTTACATTGCAGGCAAACTCAGAAAACCCCATATCAAGTACTTTCGGATTAAAAAATGTATGCGAAAACAACTCTTTAGATTTCAAAGGGAATATTTAGCTTGAACATAATTACTTGGGCTGTTAGACTGTTCATGATATTGACAACAAGATAGTGTAACGCTGTTGTCTATGAGTCTGTAATACAGATTTGAAGTCTCCATGTAAGTGTATATTTAGAAGTTCAGAACACAAATCATTAATAAACCACTGAGTAACTTTAAAACCATTACTTAACCATTAATAAGCCATTAATAAACTATTAATAAACCATTCATAAACCATTAATAAACCATTTATAACATTAATAATCCATTAATAAACTATTAATAAACCATTAAGTTAACCATTAATAAACCATTAAAAAACCATTAAGTAAACATTAATAAACCACTAAGTAACTTTAAAACCATTACTTAACCATTAATAAGCCATTAATAAACTATTAATAAACCATTCATAAACCATTAATAAACCATTTATAAACCATTTATAACATTAATAAGCCATTAATAAACTATTAATAAACCATTAAAGGGTCATATTAATGCAGACATATGAGTGAGAAAAATAATGTCCTAGAATATATTGTTATTCCAAGATGAGAAGACAAATCATTTGATGGTGTGGTTAAACCCAAATGAGAATCTGGATCAATGATAAATGGACATGAGCTTATATAGTGCTTTTCTAGTCTTTTGACTACTCAAAGAGCTTTTACACCACATGTCACTCCTACCCATTCACAAACTCATGACAACAGTTGCTATGTATGTTGACCATCAGAGGTTACTAATCCCATTCATACGCCCCTATCGCAGCAGTGGGAGCTTTAATTGGACACATCGTACATGTTGCTCACAGAAGCTAGGGATCGAACCCTTGACATTCCTTAAATCGGGTACAGGCCAAGTGTGTACATAGGATTATTATCCTAGTTTTAGAATCATCAACTTCAACAATTCATGTACTGTATATGCTGCATTGCTATCCTCTTTTGATATCAATATATGCACACTCCCTTAATATAAATACTGTAAACCTTTATCTCATGTTAACCTGTCTTTCATATAATTACATCTTCACTTGTCATGTTTATCTCCAGCATTTTTGCACGACAGACAACTGCACTATTGTCTCACTTAATCTTGTATATACCAGTCTTTGCTAGTTTTGTGTTTACTGTTAATATTTAATGTTGTAGTTTTTCACAGAGAGAGCGCAGTTCACAGAAGTCAAATTTCTTACGTGTGTGTGTGTGTGTGTGTGTGTGTGTGTGTGTGTGTGTGTGTGTGTGTGTGTGTGTGTGTGTGTGTGTGTGTGTGTGTGTGTGTGTGTGTGTGTGTGTGTATATACCGTACCTGGCCTATGAAGCTGATACTGATTCTGCAGAAACTCTGAATTCTGTAGGCTTTGCCTCATTGACATGTCTTGCTTAAAGGCACTCAGATAGAAACAATACTCACTTTTTTCCTCTGGGTATTGAATCCACCATTGCACTTATACTGTCGGCCTCAACCCCCAACCTGTCACCTCTTGTATCATGTCAGCCCAGGGAGTGTAACCAAAAAGAATAATATATGTACTGTATTCAGAAGAGTAGAAAATGAGAGGGGTGGGTTAGGAAAGACAGGGAAGGAAGCAATGAAAGGGAAGAGACATTTAATAATGTATGCATGCTCGTGTGAGAGTAAAAAGGGTGTGAGTGTGTGAAAGATGGGGAGAGACCAAAAGAGAGAGAGAGGGAGAGAAAGATTGTGTGTACGTAAGAGAGACATTTCTGTGACCTTCTTCCTTACAAAGCCCCATCTGACTAAAAAATGAGGAGGGATGGAGTGATGGTGGGGAACGAGAGAGAGAGAAGACTGCTAATGAGAATGGAGAAGGATGAAGGGGGAGTGAGATACAAAAAAATGAAGGGTGAAAATTGACCATAAGTGTTGGATAGTTGACATTTAGCCATTATGATAACGCCCTCCCCCATCTTTTAAAATAGTTACTCTAAAGTGAGACTGAAAGACACACCGTAGACCTCCAAACTGAAACATCCTATTCAACCATTTTCTTACAACCTTAAACAGACTAACACCACTTCCAAGCGTCAAATAAAAAGACTTCCACTTAACAGTCACAAGTTTTTTAAACCCTGATTTTAACCCTTATTTTATCCCGAATGAAACTTCCAAACTTCTGATAATTAGCTGCAAGCCGGATGGTTTGACTTTGCTCTGGCTGTAATTTTGTCTGCAGATCACACGCCGAATAAGCAGTGTAAATCTGCCACCGTCTTTTCCCTAAGAGACCGAGCTAATTATGATCCCACAAGTTGGTGTACATGTAGCTTGCTTGATCTGAATGTTGCTATAGTGACACGTTTCAAAGCGTTCCCTTATTTTACCTCAACCACTGATTATGCTTTTTGATCATAAGGGACTGACGAAGAGCACAAACTTTGACCAACTGTGGTAATAATAGAACAACTTGTGGGGATAATTTGCTGATTTCTTTTTTTAAATGAATGGTGTTTGGTTTGCTTCTCCCAAGGCATGAATAACGTAATGTAAGGATGTATATTGGTATCTCTGAACTATATTTCCAGTTGTTGAAGAAAGTGTTCCTTTTTTTAAGAAAATGTGACCGGGGTATGTAGAAGTTTAAACCCTGCTTGGCATTCTCTCTGTGTTCATTAATGGTGGAAGCACTGCCTCCCCTTAGCACCTCACACTAATGCTGATAACAGTGTTCAATATTAGATCCCAGGTTAAATACCTGCCTTGATTACTTCCCACCCTTCGAAATCGACTACCGCACAATAGCAGTAGATTTCTTCTCCGACGGGATGGACACTGCAGAGACAATACAGACATGAAACAGAATAGGACTTTTAACTGTTCTCACTCTAACTTCTATTCTGCCCTATAGGTTATTAAAGGGTAAAAAATAAAAATAAAATTAACAGCTGCACTTGTTCTGGGCACCAGTGTTTCGGGTAAGGGGTACTTACTGATAAACGCGTCATCAAACCTGCGTTGGTAAGTGACAGCCAGCTGCAGCCCTGGTGTCCAAATGTTCTTCCCAGAACATTAGCCTGAAGGGGAGTATGGCCTACTGCTTTGGCTCACAGACTCCAGGGCTGAATTTGTAGCCATCCTCTCTGGCCTCAGCTGGTTCAGAGAGCTGTATCACTGCTCTTCTCATCACCATACCAGCAAAACACTCCTGCTTGGCAAGCAGATCAGTTACAGGCCCGGCTTGTTGGGACAGGACTGTCAGTCAAGTGACACTTCCTTTATCTCTCAAGCCGGCTGCCCTCTTAAGCAGTGAGCAGATTTGTTTGAGCAGACTGTCCCTTGGAAGCGAGAGCAGGATCACTGGTACCTAAACAACATTCACTGGCCGCGGTACAAGCTGTGCCCTTTACATTTGGTTCCCCACGGGATGATCCGCTGGCAGCAACGAAACCCGAGGAGACAAATGAGGGAGCTTTCTGATCTCGCTGCTGGCTGCCACTCCTCTGGTAGGAACGTACCTTCACCAATCTTGTATAAAGGGATCGACAGAGGTAAGTATTTGTAAACGTTTGAATTTTTTTGGCTATCTTCTGGCGCGCATTCACCCAGGAAACTTATCCATGACATACTCGCAACCAAAATCCATGCAATAATTCAGAATTTCAAAAATATATATACAAATAAAGAGCAGCTAGTGAATGAAGGCACAGACATTGGCAATGTTGTGCAGCTGCTTTGTACACCTGGTTTCTCCTTGAGGTAAAAGGCTCAGATGTTTACACCGTTCAGCAAGTCTCTAAACGGTAGGGTCAATGGAAAACATACTCACTGTTAGATGGGCTTGTGGAGTTGAAATTGAGCTCAGCGCTCTCAGAATGTAAGTGTTAGCACAGATGAGGCAAGCTGCCATGACCAGCAAACAGACTGATGATGCTTATCAGGACCAAAACCCGAGAAAAAAAGAAAGTCAGATAAACTGTATGAGCACCACAAAAGCACACAACGATGGAGAAAAAAAAAAACCCTTCCAAATGCTGTATTATGTATTCTTAACTTTGTTATTTAAACATTGATTTTAGTCGTGCTGTATTGCAAAAGCAACTCAACAACATTATTTTGCAGGTAGAAGAGCTGGTGACTGGCAGCTTTCTGCAGCTTGACATGTTACAAAGCTTAAGTTATACACCGTCGAGACGGTGTCATAGCAGGGGGTGTTGCTATCAGACTCCTTGCAGAGCTGTCTAACAAGTCACCCTGCTGTTCCACTAGTCACAGAGGACATGGTGCATGAGAGGTAAGCTTATAGCTGCCTTTTCACGGGGGCAGCCTTTATATATAGCTGAATGGGCCAATCCGTACTTCCTGAGCTGTAGGTGATGGTCATATATGCAACTATTGTTTCCAGAATAAAGAGGCAGTAGACAAACAGAAAGCAAAGCCTGCTGAGAAGCACATATATTTCCATGTCAAAGATGAACGCAGGTAAGTGTGTGTGTGCATTCGTCTAGCTGATTTTCTGTGAATGCACTCAGTGGGGCTTTCACCAACATAACATATTTTACCACTATAGCAGACTGAGGCAGAGACAAAGAGATGGACAAGGGCACAAGTGCAAAGAAAAGAAAGGACAATGAAGACGTGAAGCGGCTGGTGTCACACTCAGATACGCAAACACACAAGTCAAAATGTCAGCTGGAATATGCGTAAGTGATAAGACAGTAGAGGCGCGAGATTACTCGGGAACAAGATATGGCATCATCACAGTGAAATAGGGAACCTAAACAGCTGGTCATGTGTGTGTGTGTGTGTGTGTGTGTGTGTGTGTGTGTGTGTGTGTGTGTGTGTGTGTGTGTGTGTGTGTGTGTGTGTGTGTGTGTGTGTGTGTGTGTGTGTGTGTCTGTGTCTGTGTGTGTGTGTCTCCCCGGGGCATAGTGACACTTCATCATTTGTTAATTAGCCAGTTAAGTCATCTAATTAACACGCCGTCTCTCTAGTTCCCTGTCAGCCCTTCTTCTCCTCTTTGTCATCGTGTCTTTGAAAACAAAGCGTTGGATAGAACCATATGTGTTAAAACAGCAGTAAAATCAATTTAGCAGATGCTTATCTTACTTAATGAGTGCACACTAAAGATCATAACCGAGAGCAAAGAAAGGAAAATGAATTGTTATTAATGAAAAGAAATATAATAAGACCACACTTCTTTTAATATTGAGAGACAGACATAGTGCATAGTTATACTCAAAATAAATAACAGAAAGTAATCTTTTTTTAAAACCTAAAACAGGAATCCCACAGGGATCGGTCCTAAGGCCAATACTCTTCTAGTCTATATATAAATGAACTCCCAGAGTGATGTGAAGGGGCCAGTCTCCAAATGTACACCTTTGCATAGATGGATACATTTATGTACAGTATGTGTATTTGTGTGTGGGTGGGTGAGTATGTATGTAGAGGCATTAGTGTAGGGTTTGTATCAGTATACTGTATGTGCGTGCTGAGAAGCCTTGAAACTTTGTATAACTATCAACCAAATGTAACATAGATGAGCTCTTTCTGGATGCATGCTCGCCATGTATTTTATCATATGTGTTGTGTGTTTTCAATTTAAGGCCTTCTCAGGGACAGGCTTCGGAAATAAGCATGAGCTATAAATGCTGCGATGCAGTGTATTGGAACATTGTTGTTCAGTTCGTCCCCTGCATCTGTCCCTGTCAAATAAGAGAAAGCCAGAGGAAATACTATTCTATTTATCTATTCTGAAATGAGTTGTAAAAAAAAAAAGAATAAGAAAATCCATAACCGGTCAGAGGGTGGGTGGGAGTGGGGTGCCTTGCTGAGGTAAGGTACACCGTGTACTGGTCGCCAATCAATCACAGTGCTGTCACCAATCGACTTAACAAGCATATCTTTGGACTGTGGGAGAAAGCTGGAGTACCTGGAATGACAACACTGTCTTTTATGTGTTCGGGCATAAGTTCAGCAATTTAGAATGTGCTGTTAAATGATTATCGGCTAATCAGCATCCGAAGAAAATGCATAGACTTCAGTTCAATAAGGTAACCCAGGCTCGTAGACTTTTCTGTAAAACATAGGTCGAACGTTTACGACTGTGCGTGGAATCTTTATCTGCCTTCTTCATGTGTCAAATCTGTCTTTAGAAAAGGGCAACTGACCTATAATCAATTTCCTCAAAGTTAAGACTGAAGATAGATACAGTATGAAGAAGGCAAGCGATCAGGAAAAGCAATGCAATGTTTTCAACCAATGATACACACAGGTTGCTATTGCTGATTGCTTGTGTTTATTACATTACTTCACAGATAACTCCTTATTTATTTATAGATGGATATAGATATATAGATAGACAAAGGTCAACAAAGTCTGGTTTTGTGGTTTGCAGTGGATCTGTATCACTGGTCACTATGTCTGTGTGTGTGTTTGTGTTTGTGTGTGTGTGTGTGTGTGTGTGTGTGTGTGTGTGTGTGTGTGTGTGTGTGTGAGTGGTCCTTCTATTCCTCTTCCAAATGGAGTGACCTTTCTCTAAAGGTCAGACTGTGACACTCCTCACATGCACAAAATATCACGATCGCTTCGAGACTCTGAGCCATCGTACGGCTCAAATACCGGCACAATCTTGGGGGCTTTTACTTCACGCCACCCACAAAGTTTTTTTTAACCTTTCCACATGCATTTTTAATCATCAGATATGCATGATAAACTCTTTTTTTTCTGTCTGCTATTAAAGAAAAGATTGATTTCAATGTTTTTTTTGGTGACAAGAAAAACAACTGGGATTATACAGGCTCTTTCCTTTACAGTAGCAGTTTTATTTTGAGTCCAAGAATATCCTGGTGTCATTTTCTTTTGGAATTGTGTATTTTTGAGCTGTCCATCTGCTTGCAAAGGAGACCTTTGTACATCATGAAAAAAAAGACTGGCTTGACAGACCAAACAATTTATTTTCTTATTTTCTTCAAAGTTACGATGTACATTTCGTAGCTTTTTATCCTTCAAGAGAAGCTCGATGTGGCTCACACCTCTCGGCAAACAGCAAGTAAGAAAGTGAAAACTGGCAGCAAATGAAAGAGGGGAAATGAAGTCAGACGTTTGGGTGTATTTTTTTGAGACGTATGTGGACAATGTCTTACTGAGGACATTTAGGCAACTTCAAAACACAGCCCCTTTCAAAGTGTTGCATTTGACTAATGTGTGACAGCTTTACTAAAAGGAGGTTTCAGAGGTTGTGGGTGGTCTCAAATTAGGAAGTTGAATGCCGCCTCTGAAAAGGAGCTTTTGGAACAGGTGGTTGCCTGGCTGTAACGGGTTGAGCAGTCCTGCCTGCCCTTTTACTCACCCTTCATGAAGGGCAGCTGCCAGCCAATCCGCTGCCCAGCAGGATGAACAAGTTGGACCTCATCCTTGGAAATGGAGTAGGCAGACAAGAGGCAGGCTGCTGTCCAGAGTTTAAGTATGTTGTGTCCAGTTTTGTCAGCTTCTTCTGAAAGTGAGACATTTATTTTTGAGGTGTGAGGCTTTTTAAATAAATACTGTGGAAAATGTCTTAGCCAGTGTGATTGTTTGTTTTAACAACATTATACTAAAAAAGATAGAAAGTAAACTTGTATTTAGATATCCCAAGTATAGAAAATCTATAGAAAAACAAAAATAACCTTAAAATGTAACCGTTTAAATTATTTTAAAATTTTCAATCGGAAAATAAACTTTTTTTAAATCTCTCTTTTTTTTTTTTCTCAAGAGTGACAAAAGTAACCAAATAAACATCATTCATTGCTCGATATCCATTTAGACAAAAACATGGATATAAAATAAGAAACTGCAATTCTTTCTATAGGTTATGTCCATCAAAACTGGTAATGTGTAAAACTGCAGCCAGGTTTTCCCGAAATCCCCAAATCGTCTCGGTGGAACGTTGCTGATTTTAGTCATCTCAGGATTTAGAAAATGTCACTTATTAATGAGAGCACATGTGCTTTTTGTCCCGCCCGCGTGTATCCTCTCTGAACTTGATATTTGAGTGTCCAGGCACATGGCTGGCTGTTCTGCGTCTTTTAAATCCGTTGTAACTCCTCTGTTTCTTAATGACGGATTAGACTTCTCATAGTATGACTGCTCATCCAGCAATAATCCACACACACACGCGCGCACGCACGCACGCACACACGCACACACGCACACACGCACACTCTGTGAGCTGGAGAATGCAGCAGGCAAGAGTGGAAGGAAAGAAGGTGGGGGGGCCCCCCCACCTTCTTCGGTACAGGAAGGGGGAGAAGTGTAACTCTAAGCAAATTATGAGCTTACATATAAGTAGAAAGTTTGCCTACAAAATAGTTTGCATGAAGAGTCACGCTGATGTGTGTCAGCAGGATCCTGAAAGTTTGCCTCCGAACCACATATTTTAGATTTTCTGCGAGACATTTTTGGAATACTACTTTCCATATTTACTGCCACATCTTAATATTGTCTCTATCAACTTTGACATTTTTTTTCTTCTGTTCCTGTTGCCAAAGGGAAGTGAAAGTGAAGGAAATTAGGTTTGTCAGCAGGTGAATAAACAAACCAAATAAACTCACGACACATCTATTTTCGCTCAATTTTCACCGGGGCTTTCAGGACCCGTTTCATTTCTTCCCATCATTTGTGATATAACATCCTTTTTTCGTGTTTCATATTCAAACATTTCTGTGTTGTAGTATTATTGTAATAGCGTTTCATCATGCAATAGATACCTGTACATAAAATATCTCCTTCCTTATCTCCAGCTCATTTTTTCAGCAGTAGAAAAAGGGAGGAGGAGATTGTGCACAAGCTGACTAATCAATGTTGGCAACAGTTTAAAAAAATGGTTTAGCAGATAAACTGAAGCCTCGTTTTCAACCAGCGGTGTGGTTCAGTTCAGTTTGGTATGGTGCCCATTTTTGGCATACTTCATTTGGGGTGCAAGGGTACCAATCCAGCCCTAAGGGTCCCTTTTATTTACCGTGTCCCATTCTTGTTCTTCATTGAACTTAATTATTATGTCGCTATGATGTCACACTATTACGTAGCTGACGCAGCTATCTCCATCTGGCTTACACCCCGCTTACCAAAGTGGACGTCATCGTGGAAACCGGGTTTTGGCTGGCATTCATTTAAAAATTCCCCAACTTGTGAGGTCAATAAGACCTTAAATTGATTGCTATAAAACTAAAGTAGGAGTAGTTTGAGGGACCAGTGTGCATCACTACCAACTACCTGCTAACCCAACCCAAACTGCTTCACTCACCCTCCAGGTTCCTCAGGGTGCTCACAAAACTTGCCATCTCTAAGCTTCAGTTGAAAAAATTAGCAAAAAAGGTGCAAAATACCTGCAGGCTCGATTGAGGATTTTGTCTCAAAATAGAGATAAAGCTCATTCACGAAAACAACAATTTACAACACAATACCTACAAAAGTAACGTAGCTAAGCTAGTTAAGCTTTACTTTTACATTGTATGTAGTATAAAAGGTAGCATGCTAACCTGCTAACATGATCTGGGTCATGGCGAACATACTGTATTTGCCTGATAGCATTGTCGTGGTGTTCTGAACTCCGCCTCACAGAGCAGCGATAGTGCGGCCGAGACCACATAATCTGAGTGAGTCTGTTCTCTACCTGCAGAAAAAAAAAAAAAAAGGATTTGTTTCCGCCGTTAACACTCCTCATAGGTCACCTTGGGGTTAAACTAGTCCGATGTTGCAGCACAGGGAATCTCACTCACGCTCATCTTCACGTCTTGCGTTGTTGACCAAGTGTGACAGAAAAGTAAGCTCGCTGTCCCGCTGAGATAGTCATACATGTTGCACAGGGCTGCACACTATATACACAAACACACATTTATCCCCAGAAACAAAAAGAACATCTGAGAAGCACAGTCATAGAAATAAACAGGGTGACAAACCAGACGGACAGATTGGTATGCAGACGATTACTCAGACTCCCTTTCATTCCCTCAAGTCATCACTATAATCAGTTCTACTGCTGATATAATCACAGTTAGCAGACAGACAACTTTTCAATACTCGCAATAAACATCATAAAAAGACTGACGCTTAAAAGGTGATCTCACTTGCTCACGCCGACGTACATTATGAAAGTATCTGCTGCAGTGATCGAAAAATTGACCACGCAAGAGTGATTTAAAAGCCTAAATTCTCATCCTTTACTGTTTCAGGGAGTTTATAAAATAAGAAACGCTTTATGCAGCTTCAGCCAAATTGGGTTTTAAGTGACTCATCTGGCAAAAGGAGTCGACTTCCAGCAGTAGCTACGTCTATAGAGACTTGGGTTGGGAACCAGAGGGTCGCTGGTTCAAGTCTCGATGGAGCGAAGACGACGGTCCGTTTGCTGCATCACTTGCATCTTTTACATTGAGGGCTGAGATTTGCCAGCTCCTGTGTTTCGAAGTTACCGGCTCAAATGGCAGACAGCAGACAAATTGAGACTGTGAAGACAGATAGACAGGCAGACTGGCAGCTTTTCAGACAAAGGCACAGGATAAAGAATTGGAGATGGAAAGCAATTTATTTCTCTCTAGGCATTGTGTGGTGACTTTTTCGAAACCCTTCCTTAAAACTCCAGGGACCGGTATTGCTGTAACCGTGGCAACAGCACATAACAACCCCACTGATTTCCTTCATGTCTACAGTTGGCAGAAGCCCACACAGACAGAGATACGGGTGTGTCCAAGCATACACGTACATCATATCTACCTTAAGCTAAATCTTACTCATTACAAATAGAATCATATTAAAATGTGTAATGTCTCTCAGGCACAAACATTGACTGCTCTCTTAATTCACACAATTAAACAGGGAATACTCCAGCAAAGTATGTTATAACTTCATTCCATTTATGTACAACAATTAGTTTTCATAAAATCACTGAACTTTGTTGCTTCTGCTGGACAATAGATTTGTCGAAGGGACATTTTTAGGAACTTGAAGGTGGTATTTTTATCACAGACAAAAGGATCTTTCACCATGAGGCCTTTTTTTTTTTTGTTATTCTGTTCTATCTTCCTGCTTTACAGGTGGATAACTTGAAAACCTATGAAAAGGATTCCCTAGAAATGTAATGCCAAGACATTTTTTTTTTTTCCCGGCAGTCTGGAGCCAGGATTTCTAACTTCAAGCCCCGACTATGTTCAGCAATAAATGTGGAATTATCAGAGATTTGACACCAAACGCTGTGGTGGAAGTTTTCAGAGGAAATAAACAAGTGTGTGACAGGAACACTTCATAAAAAAAAGGTGTTTTTTGTGTCTTGTACATATTACTAGTAGCCTATTTGATAACGCAAGAATAAATGAGCTAATGCAGAGGTGATCATAGAAGCCTTATTTTGTTTCTCCGTGCATCGATTATTCCAGGACATGCGCCATACGACACAGCTTGTGTCCCGTTTTCGTCAAACTGCCTCCTCATGCCCCACTATGTCTCGTCACATAACTTATAATGTTTACTGTCCCAGGTGCCTGCTCCTGATAGCTTATTGAAATTGTTTCCAAAAATGCTCCGAGTATTGTCAGTGGCCCTGAACTGTGCAATTATTTTCCAACTGTAAGCCTTGGGGTACAATCTGCGACCTCAGCTCCCTCTCCCTCTGCCTCCATCCCCTCCCTGCTCCTTTTTTTTCTTTATTCATCTGTGTTTGTGTGTGTCGTGTTCAGCTCTTTAGGATTCCTCACCTGTCCACCGGGTGTCCTCTGTGTGTCCCCCTGCTCGACACACCTGCAGTACTCCTCATCAGCTGTCACTTGACATCTGCCTGCTCACCTCGCTCTTATTACCTCGTTTCTTCAGATTTAAGTCCTTATTACTGTAGACTGTGTATCTGTCTGCAGCCAATCTTTTATATCTTAAAAGTTATCTTGGAAGAGGTAAAAATGCTGACATCATTACGGCTGTTAATCCATAAACAGAGCCCCTTTCATAACCTAACCTTATGTTGAATTTGTGTTTTACCTTCCAAATGTACTTAGCTGTTTTTGAAGTCTAAAGTTCATACATCTACATTCTGAGTCAACATTTGGATCCTGACTCCTGCAGTCGTAGATAGTATTGCTGTGTATTTGCTGCTACTGTATGTCGGCATCTGATTCACAACGGATTCAACAGTTTGACATTACCAGACCGTCTGCATGTTCGACTCCCTGGATGTTCTTTTCAAAGCTTAAGAAGAGGGAAATGTCAGGGGTTATAATTGGACTTTTCAAGTAACTAAATTAGTTTCCATCCACTGTCTTTGTCTTCTCCCTCACTCATTATCAGCTCTCTCTCTCTCTTTCTTTCATTCCCTCTCTCTCTTACGTCTCCGTCTTTTCATGACTTGTCCTGGTTGAATTGGTTTCATAAAGCTGACTGGTATGTCGCTGCTTTTACCTGACAAAGATATCCCAGTTTGAAATGAGTAAAGAAAAAGCTGTGCGCATGTCTTGTTTGAGAGTGATGTACTAATACAAACGCACTTTGCGTGAATGAACCATCCAGATATGGATTAGCCACAAAACAGAACCAGTGGATGGGTAACAAATACAACAGCAGAAAATCATTTCTGATCTGATATGAGACTTTCTTTATGATGCTCCTTTAACTGAGATATGAGCTTCAAATTAACTCACCAGAGGACTGGAAAAATGAAAAAGACTTTGTTTGATATCACAATGCTACGATCGACTGACAACAATATGTGAAAAGAGCAGTTAAATGCACTCTTTTCATCTCAACAGCCCTGTGCTTTACGTGTAATGAATTGGTCTCGTGTAAATACAACACATGTAATTTAATTCTCTGTGTTTGTCACTTAAGTATCTCTTCTGCTCTAAGTCCTCTCGGTGATTACAAAGAGAGCGAAGGGATGACTGAATTCAATAATAAAAAGACTGACATTAATTACACATATAAGATCATTAATCATTCACATTACATAAACACATTAACATAAGTATAAAAGATTCAATCAGGCCAAAAGGCTGAAGTATTTTGTTTTGCTTAAAGTTCTTATGAAGGCTCATTTACATAACCCTGGTTCAAAACAAACGTTACATCGAACCTACCTGTAAATCAACGCTTAACTATGGATAGCACGAATCCTTGATGAAAATCAAAATGAATGCATTATTGAAAAAAAAAAAAGATGAAAAAAAAAAAAAACACCCCCCCTTGTCTGCCAATGATGTCAATAACTAATCAGACCTATCAGTTTTTACTTTGGCTTCATTTTTCAAGACCGGAGGATTACGTTTTGGATTATATGCTCTTATTCTTTAAATCAAAAAATGTGTTCTTTTTATTAAAGAATTATATTATAATATTATATTATTATATTATAAAGTTATAAAATAAAGTAAAATACACAACCTTCTTGTTATTTCAAAAAGGGGCAAAAGTTCAATGTGTGTGTGTGTGTGTGCAGGGGAATTTGCCCATTTAAGTCACAATGCCTTCTGTTTGGAAAGGTTAACTATCAAGTTGGATGTACTTGGAAGTTTTAAAAAGAGGGTTGGTCTTAGTTTTTGTGGAAACAAGCAAACATCCAAAGACAGAGAAAAAAAAAAAAAACCTAAACAGAAAGAGGAAAGTATGGAATAAGAACAAGCTCGTACTGGTAAACACACTTTGGAGACGGCCCACACCTCATCAGTCATCACTGAAGATGTGGTGTTCTAGTGTGTTAAATCCAAACTCATTAAAAACTCATTTCCCTCCTTTCCTTAACATCCCCACGAGGACCTTATTTATTCATTTGAAACTATAGGCCTCTTGATGTATCGTCTAACTGGAGAAAAGCTTAAAAAGAAAACAAGGAATTATCATTTTGGTAACTAATGAACCCTCATAAAATGCACTTTGAGGATACAGCAGTGTTTTTTTTCCGACTATATCCGAAATAATCGCCTGACTAGCTCTGTAGCTAAGACGTGAGTATGCAGCCATGAGAAGGAAAAACAGTCTAAACTCATGTTAAAAATAAGACATTTAGTATTCTGTGATTTATATTCATGCTTTGTGTCCCTTCATGCCAACAGGTGATGCTACATGGACTTCAGCTTGTATTGTTCTCGTTTGTTTTTTGTTTTTTTTCCTACAACTCAATTGCGTTTACACAGCAGGTCACCTACGCACACACACACACACACACACATTTTCACACACACTTTCACACAATGGTGGCAAAGGTTAGGTTTAATGTAACGTAACCATCAGAAACAACTAATCCCATTCGTAAACCTTCAACGATGAAGCAGCAGGAGCAACTTGAGGTTAACCCCTCAATTCCACCAGACGCGTGTTCGGTCCGTCTTCGCTCCATCAGCGGAGCAGGAATCTTTCACTTCATTCATGTGTGTGCTTCCACTGAGTCCGCTGCACAACATCTCAGCTCCGGTAGTCCAGAGTCCTCCGGAGCAGATACGCAAAGCTTCTATTTTTTTGACATCATTTTAGCAAACAAAACAACAACCTGGACCGAAAGTCAGAAACCGATACATCAAAACATCCGGTTAATTTTCAAAATAAAACAGTCCGTTTTGACAGTTCATAAAAATAACTTCATACATATTTTTTTATGTTTTGATCAGGATTACATAGTTTATATAAACATCATATTATCTCACACTGTTGCGAGTGAATCTGTTTAATTACCCCGAGAATTCATTTCTTTCAGCACTCCAGCTGTGCTCTCAGATGGAGAACGCAGCCGGTGGGTGTTGACGGACGAGGGTGTCCCGCACTGGAGTGGACACGCAAAGCGGACCGATCTATTGGAATTGAGACGCGAGTGTCTGGCCCAAGGACGCATCGGACATGTAGCTGCAGAAGCTGGGAATCGAACCCGGACCTTCTGGTTAGCAGAATTTACCAACTGAGACCGTAAACCGCCCAAACAAGGACAAACAGCTGCTTTAGACATTTTTAAACAAAAGAAAAGTGTCGTCCAGTGTTGGACTATTAGTCTGTTTGGGGGACATCAAGTCATGTATGCTACAAAAGAAGAGCTGTTTAAATCCAGTCACATCTGAAATCAATTCAGCTCTTTGATAACATCACATCTCCCTCATCTTACTTTCTTTCTTACCAAACTTACTTTCTTGCTCCGCAGTGTGAGAAAATGAGATGCTGCACAAAAAGATATAAAGGCAGAAAAAGAGATAAAGATGCAGAGAAGCAGAGAGAGGTGCCGTGATTGCTTTCAATCTGTATGTGTGTCCTCTCGCCTATATGAGACATCTGTACATGGCTCTGCAGCACAGTAATGACGATCAATTCATAGAAAATGAAAAGAACTGTGTTGGAGAAATGTAATCGTACGCCTATCGATATTTGAATTTTTGTTCTTTATAGCTACATCAGATCTCTAGTTTATCCTGGCAAAAAAAAATCTAATGACATACATGGTCAGTTTTCATTGTCATGAAATGTAAAGCAGTGATTGCGTTATATTCTCTTATCCTGGTCTAACCTCACAACTTCTCTTCTTATCATTCTGCAGTGTAGAGGGAACATGAGACTCTTTGTTCTTTTGAATTTGATTATCATTCATGGCATGTTGAATTCATCACAATGACACATGTAACACTATTGTGCTTGTTTTCTTCAATTTGGCTTTCTTCACTCCTACCCTTTTTTTTTAACCTTTTTTTTTTCTCCATTTAATCTCGGTTGTCTTTGTTCGTTTCTAAAACGTCCTGCTCAATATTTTGCAGCTTCTTTGCTTTGTGTTGATGTTGTACTCGTGTTGTAGTCACACTTTTGCACAACAGAAAAAGGGTTTGCTAAATGTTTCGCATTTTCCATGATGCTTTTGTCCTATTCAAAAACCACATGCTTCAGTTTGGTATGTTTTTTTATAACACCCACTAAAAGCAGCTTTTAGAAAGTTTCTCAACTTCCTCTGCAGACATTAATCATGAGCAGTGGGATCTAAGTAGATCAATTGTTGCTGTAAGATTTTCAATAATTAGTTTTAATCTCGCTTGAAGTAAAAAACTAAAAAAAGTGCAGCTCACCCAAAAAGTCTCTACTAGTTCTCTCTTCCTTTTCGTGGAGCGAAGAGCAGCCTTTGTGCATCTTGAACTTCAAACTAAAACCTAAATTAAATTCTCTTCATGTGTTCTGGATTTCTTTTGACGACGGAATATTCACAGAAAAAAAGAAAAAAAAAGCAGAAGCAGAACTCTCTGATCTTCCAGTCTCATGTTCCATGAAATGACTCGACGGGGACAAAAACAAATCAGCCTCTGAACATCTATTTCCATAACCACTGTCCACTACATTAACTGAATATGCAGAGCGGTGGCTTACGAAAGAAGGCTTGGAGGACATTTTACATTCTGAGTGCACAGCAGGCATTATCATACATCCTCCTCGTGATGACTATAAACGACTGACGACCGTGGCTTTCACACTTTACTGCTCATGCTATGAACGAAAAGCAAAAGAAACAACAAAGGAATCATTTTCAAGTGTGAAAATAAAGCAAAGAATTTTTACATTTGTCTTCTTCGGTACCCTGAAATGATTCACACTAAAAAAAAAATCTGAACTTGCTCCGATCATTTAAAAGGGATATAGCCTCTTGGAGGCAACAGCCAACTTTTAGGAGTTTAATTGTTACCTTAAAATTGTTTAAATAAATGATGGAGAATATCCAGACCAAGACTGACACTATCCAGTTGTCAACTGTTTTACAAGATAAGATCTAATTCAGAGTTCTAACATGCTTTTATATTTGTCTGTTTATAAGATTTAAAACATGTTGACCAACTTTGGCTGATGGGTTGGATCTATCCTTTATACTGCAGACAACTCCAATCCTTCGAAACAAATCTGAACGTGTACAATGGGGCTCTATAATAAAACAGTCAACGATCGCAATTGTAATGTGCACATTTCCAACAGTCACACTATGGGACGTGTGGTATCAAGCATAAGACCGTAAAAAAAAACCCCATGTGGATTTCTTCGTCTCAAAAAGTGACAGTCAAAGGACTCATACCATACGCATCACTTCCAGGAAATCCTGATTAATGGCTACATTTGACCAGTTAATCCTGATGAGTCACAGTTGTTTTGTTTTTTTTGGTGCTGACTTGATCTACTGTAAAGTGGACACATCGGCACGTCTTGATGTGTCCTTGGGCAAGGATCTGGGGATCGAACCCTCGACCATCTGGTATAAAAATGACCGTCATAAATAGTAATCAGCATTTATTGCTCTGAAAGATGCACCAAACTTACATTAAAACATTGGGACAGCAGATGACAAAGGTAACACAACTGCAACAACAGAAACAAATCCCTCCACTTGTCTCTCTCTTTCTTCTACTTGCAGAGTCGCTGTCAGAGGACTTAACCACGGCTCTTTAAGTTTGAAATAAATAAAAGTTTAGATTTTCAATTCTGAAAAGAACATAAAAGCAGAGAAGCATTCACCTATTTCATTTCTTTCTTCTTATCCTATCCCAGCTCTATCCTATACTACACTATACAGCATCCAACCAGGACACAAATCCTACTGACCCAAGTTCCATCGTGCCCCTTGGCTTTAGACTCCTCATTCATAAGCAGACATTTGTGGACAGCCGTGAAACAAAATGTCTGGTATTGCATCTCGCAACATGCTTTGAGATTGGTGGTGACATAAGCGAAGGTCATCCTTGTCACTCATAACAACGCTGTTGGCCGCTGGCAGGCACAAACAGCATGACACCAGGAAGAGGGCATCCCATGCTGTGGGTTTAAGCTTTAGCCACCAGACACATCTCTCACCAGTGCAGGTGAATCCACTCGCCAGTGAGTATTTATTAAATCAAGTACATGAACCCTCCGGCTTCCTACACACAAGACATCTGCTAATTAAGTTCACTTGAATTCACGACAAAGTGGGAGGTACAAGATCAAGCTCTTGTCCCTCTTTACTTATGTAATCTGCTAGGCGTTTAATAGGGAAGTGAAAGAGGGTGAAATGTTCACTGGGTCGAGGGGTTCACTCAAGGGCAAAGAGAACACAGGGGAGTAGAGTCGTTTGCGAGTGCATTAAAAAGAGAATAGAAAGGTCAGGAGAACGAGAAAAAGGCCCTTTAAATAGAAACTTTTGATCCAGTTCATCCACGGTGAGTCGCGCAGCGGGCGATCAAGACAAAGAACTTCACTTACAATTCCTCATATGTTTTCGCTGCGTTTTCCTCTGTCGCTCACTCTTTTTATCCAAGCGGTATTCCTTGAAGCCATGACGCTGTGACTTTCACTTCCAACTCCTTCCTTTTTTTTTTTTTTTTTTTTATTCCCTCCCTTTTCCCCTTCACCAGAAATCTCTCCGTTCCTTTTCTCTTCACATCACCATTCTCCCCAAAGCCTTGTCCCCCGGGTGAACTTTGGTACCGATTACAGGCACGAGGCAGATTTTCACGCACGGACACACACGCGCACACACACACACACACACACACACTAATGCCAGGGGCAGTTTGCATTATCTTTGGAATAGTTAGCCACCTGCACATTCATGCAAAGGCACGCTTTTTAAATGGGTGTAATGCAGATGGGAACGCAACTCTTACAATTTGTGGTGAATCATTTGGCTTAAATGGAAAGCATCATCTGGGCTGTAGTACTGATCAAACAATGTGTGCAACAACCTGCGTATGGCAACGATATAGTTACAATTAAATGAGGCTGTGAATGCTCGATTTTAAACTCGTCTTGCTGAGCTGCTTCAGTTCGCATAACCGAGACACCGTGTGTATTTTTACAAAGTTTTGTGGAACAAATAGTTCGAATGATTTTCCCTTTTCCCTTGAACCAGCATGGTTTAGTTGGCATTATTGGTTTAATGACAGTCTTCTCTCCCCACACAAAGCTGAGCAGATTCTTTCCTTTGGACTGATGGTTGGCATTTTCATGGATGATTGTGTTCACCCGACTGATTCATGCAGAGAAATCACAGAACGCCTGCCACTAATAGCTCAGAGCAAGCATTCTATTGCTACGCACACCTACCGGATGTGCTGGTCAGCTCCCTGTTTTCAGCTGTGAAGCAGTCACTGTGTCATTAATATTCATACACACACAGAAAGACGGCTGATATCAGAGAGCTATCATTATAGACATGCATCGCCCTGCTCTGGAGAAAATAATTAAACCACATGTCGTGGTAAATGACATTCCTCTTCTATCTTTACATCGTTCCTCCGACCCTTTAGCCCTTTTATCTTTCTGCACCTCTTCTTTCCTCATGTTTTTGTTACTCCGGGCTCTAAAATATGTAAATGAATACAATTCAAATAATAAGTACTTAAGATATTTTTGAGAATGCATGTGAATGATTAATGAGTTTACAACGACAGCCAGTTGTTCTTCATCTTCCCACTATGAACGATTCTTCACTCCTGACTTCTGTGGTTCCTTATGTGTTTTGTTTTTTTGTTTTTTTTTAACAGGTACTTTTTATTTTTTTTTTGTCTTGTGGTTAAATTTTTCTTTAAATCACTCTTTTTATTCATAGTCTGTTACGCTTCTTCCCAGCCTTCAATCTCATTTCTTGCCTTTGCGTTTCCCTTCCGATAGCCTGTTCTTCAGCTCCCTCTCCATTTTCATCAGTCCCCTCCATTAATCTTCTTTTTTTTCATCCTCCTTTTCCCGGCTTGGTTCTCTTCATTCACAGGAAATTACAACTTCATTTTTTGACATGTGACATTTCTTCTCCTCCATATGCTTCTTCTCCTCTGACACATGGAGCCTCTACTTTGACATACGACATGTGAAAGCTCTGACACGGGAAACCTTTAGACCCACCCTCTTGTTCCCCCCCCCCCCTTTTTTTCCTGCAGCTCTCGAACACAGCATTCATTACTGACATCAACACTTTACTCATCACATCTTTATGAGTATTTTCCCCTCTTTCTTCATCCTTGCCTTCTCGTCTGTTCATGCTCTATTTTCTGTCTCCTCGTATGGCCAGTGTAATCTCCTCTGGTGGCAGATGCTTCTTACATTTAAAATCCTTGCTTTCCTTTTAGAATATAATCCCATCCATCCCCTCGTTCCAAATCTGTGAAGCTACCTCCTCATTGTTTCTCCCTTTCGCTCCCTTTTCCTCATTTGACTTCTTCTATTTCATTCGGTTTGGTGATAAAATCCCTGCAGCTTTCCTCATCACTGAACACCTGCCTGTAATACAACAGCGTTTGCACAGACCTGAAATGTTATGTTTGCAGTTATAAGAGCTAAAACAGCAATAAACCGGTTCTGGATTATGTAGAATGAATTTCAAGATCAACTACAAGTAGCAAGTGGGTCTATTATAGGAAAAACAAAAATCATTCCAGGTTTATCTTGATATATTCCTTCGATGCCCCCCTACCTTATAAGAGTAAATTTATTCATTTACGTGGGCCATTAAAGCTCCGTTTTCTTGGACCTTGATGGGATTTGAAGAAGTTTTGGTATATGAGCTGAGCTCCAATCTAAAAAGTGATATACCTAAAACATGGGCCATGACAAGTGTATTCATTTTTTTATATTTGGAAATAAGTTGTTAAAATACTGAAAATAATTGAAAAAAAAAAAAAAAGGGAAATGTTTTATTTGGAATTTAAACGCACAGTATGTTAAATCCTCCACCAGGAGGCTCTCATTCAAAACAATAACTAAAAAATGATGACGCTAGTGGCTCATCACGTTACAATTATAAAATCACAGATTTCTCTGAGTTAATTTCAGGATTCGACAACAACAAAACATAATAGAGGTTTAGTCAAACTTACTTAATTTAGAGATTTGAATGGAAACATTGTCATCAAATTCTACATATTATGCCTTTAATTTGGAGTTAAGATGTCTGATATCTAATTTTGGCATATTGAAATCAATAAAATGGAAAGAGAGAACACCTTTGACATGGCAGTGATGTTACTTTAAGATGCTCTGACCCAAAATGTGAGTTTGGGATATTGTCATGTATCTTTTGTTTATGTTTTTAAAAAAACGTAGGCGAAGTTTGATGAAAGTAGCTCTCAGCCTCTTTCATCTTTTTAAGTAGCCTCCAGACCCCGGCCTTAAAGTGAAATTGAGGAAACCTAAAAAAGGGAAATATTTTCTTATCTCAGTTCCTGTTCATCCATCATCAATGTTATCTTTTCTTTTTTCTCCTTTTGTCTTCTATTCTTTTCCACTTCTGTTGATGCTTCCCTGTTTGTCTTTTATTGTCCCTGCATTAACTAAAATTGAAAATCTCTTATCGCCAGAAGCTTGTGACCTGCCAGATGAACTATTTCTTCCAGCTCATATTTACTTAATGAACGTTTAAAATTCAGAATCTTAAAATTCACGTTACTTGCAAAAGTTTCTTATTGAGACGCATTCCTGAAGTCATCGTGTCTCAGATTGTGCTTCTTCAAGTCTGTTTATTTCATTTAGTTCTTTTTTGAATAAGGACAGTGCACATAAAACAAATCCCTCACATGGGCACGTGTGTTCATTATCAGGCCACATAATGTGAGACCACTTTGTGACTGAACACTCAAGTCAGAATCAGCGTTGGCTGCATGGCAAAACTGACAAAAAACTAAATGTTTCAGGGTCAGCAAACAAACGCGTTTGAAATAAGCAGCGTGATTCACCAGGATGAATCGAGGTGACCTCCCTTCTTTCTTCCCATCTTTTCTTTTATCTTCAATGCGCGTCTCTCCAATTTGCCTAATTCTCCCTCTCTGAGAGCTTTATTTCCCCTTCTTCTTTACCCCTTCGTCTTCATTCCCTCCTCTGTGCTACTTCCATTTGTTGACTCCTCTCCTCTAATTATTTCCTTGCACAAATTCTAAAAATGATCACACTTGTGGGAAGCATTCGTCTCCAAACTTTCTTTATTTAGCTGACTTGAAAATAAGCTTCCGACATTTGTTTTTATTCTCATTTTACAGAATATAATCCCACTGAGGCACGAACAAACAGGCTCCACACCTTTAATTTAAGTGCAAGGCATCTTTCATTTATGAAATACTGACAGGGGCTTTCATAAGAACACGGGCAATTACTATATTGCTGGTTTATGCAGATCATATGCCATCCAATCTAGTGTGGAATTTAATAAGACTGTAAATTGACATGCCACTTATAAGGAGGAGCGCACTAATCTTTATTCACTGTCATACTATGGGCATGTTCACACATACACACAGGTGTACAGTGAAGCAAACCACACACACACCAGAATGAATGCGCATGTTCACACACTTACCTATATGCGCATGCTAATACAAGCTAGCACTGGCAGTCTATATGTGCTGAGTGACCCCTGGTTGAACTGAAACTGATTGCAGTCATCTGTCTGTTCACTACAGTACTACATTTTCCTATACCCGAATTACAAAGTGATTAATGAATGATTGAGGAAGGGGAGAAAGAAATGGAGGCTGAGCGAGATAACAGTAGATTGAGATGTGAAAGAAAGCGAGAGAGTGAGACAGCGAGAGAATGAAAGACAAAGAGAGAGACAAAGATAATTAGAGATGGTGTCGGAGAGAGAAAGAGGAGAGTGAGAGGAAGAGAAAGATGTAATCACGGTGAAGGAAGGCAAAATGAAAAACGAGATAATCATCCAACTTTCCACTTGCAGCGTTAGATGCTGATTGGTTGGATGACCTCTGTGCCAACCCTCCCTCTGTGCTATTAGCAACATGGTGACTGATGGTAAAAATATAGTCCAAAGAGGGCCAAAAGAGTTTGGACATGGAGCTAGTGTTACGGCTCCCTTAAGGCCAACTTAGGTCACCATTTTTCTGAAACTGCAGGTCAGGACCCAAAATGACTTGGACTCTGTTAACCTCATATGACAGAAGTACTAATCGACTGTAATGAGTCCCAGGGTGACAGAATATATGTACTCAATTTTGAGCAACCGAATGACAGTAGTACTGGTATGTCATAATGAGCCTGGCTCACAGGGTAAGAGACTACTTCTGCATAGTTTAGTTCTCCAAATGACATCCAAAATAATATGTTTTAATGAGCAAGGGAGACAACATTTACTCATTAGATTCTGTGAGGGAGAGAACTTGTGGTACCATCTAATGAGCCAACAGGTCCCAAGGTGACAGACCTAAAGGATTATGTTTAAACAACTCCAAGGTCTTGTGGGTTTTTTATATATCTGGAGAACTTTAACCCAGTGTGATTTATGAATTATAAATGAAAATGTAAACCAAGATTCTATTGCTATTCCAGTTGGTCAAATATTGAGGCTACACAAAGAGTACAGCCTGAGTGCTTTCTTCCAATGACGATAACGATAATGTCCCTTTTAGGTTGAACAGTGAAGAAACCAAATAAGACTTTGTGTAATTTGAGAATCACGGGATGTATATTTTTTTGGAAGTGTAAGTGAGCAGATGTGAGTGGAGGAAGAAGTCGAAGAGGGAGCCGCTCCGAGAGTCAGAGAGAAAATATATTTGATTTCAGCAAAGAAGCTTCCAGTAAGGACTAAACTAAAAACTTTTAACAGTTTCAGTTTAATCTGGCAAATCTTCCTGAACTTCTTACATTTTCCAGACAAAGAGGGATATTTTACTTATATTATGTGCAATGCTTGCTTTGCATTGTAAGATTAATTAGGATTGAATGAAACAGTTAATGTACCAAAAAGGCCGATTGCTCTTTCATTTTTTTCATTTTAAGTTCCTCTTTTTCATCTCTCAACCTTTTGGGTAACATGAGATTTTCTGTTAGAAACTATGAGCAATTAAAGCTGGCACTGATTTAAAGTATTATAATATTAAAGATATCTTAGTATTCCTACTGACCAGACACTTTTAGGATTACTTTTAGGATGATTTTTAGGATTTTAGGATTCGTTTATAACTTAATCAACTGGTGAAATGTTCGAACTGCAGACCAGAGTTTTTACATTTTTAGAAAGCGGCGACTTGAAAGTGAGGTGAGAAGATCAATTTCATCTCCTTTGTGAAGTCAATTTAGTTACATTCACCAGTGGGAACATTTAAAGAAAGGTTTTTGTCATTTTAGGAGGTGCAATTTAGGAGCAAATTTCAAACCACCTGTTCTTTTGTGGTAATTTCTCTACAAACATGGAAGATAATTGTCCCCCTGAAAGAATAAAGATTGATTTTAAAATCGGCAGCTGTTTGATAAAGTAAAAACACAAATTCTAGTCATGGACGTTAAAATCTGTTTTTTTCTTTCACAAGGAAAAAATGTTGACAACAAATCAACAAGCTATACTCAGACTTAGTTTGATTTCATCACCCTGATGTGACATTTCTCATCAGACCTTGCTACAAGGAGAGGCCATGACTCATGTTTCAAAGGCGGCTACAATTGACATACTTCACTATATAACGAGAGACAGGGACGTTTATTGTCCCTGAGGGGAAATTTGTCTTGGGCAAAGTGTTGTTTCACATAAAAATAACATCACAAAAAAAAAAAAAAAGAAAACATTTGACATGATGCAAGAAAGTTACCTCACACAAATAAAACATTTAAACTCCACATTTGGCTTCGAACAACACATTGGCCTTTAAAAAGGAACTGTGAGAATTAAAATGCAAAAGAGCTAAGCGCTTAAGTGCTTGTGTATTTATTGCTCTACAGTTCAGGATTAGAGTTCAAGCTGCTTGATGGAGGTTGAAACAAACGATAGCCTCCAGCAGTTTGATTTACACGTTGGCACACACAGTCTATTCCTGATGACAGCGGTTTGTTTTCAGGGAGAAGCGAACGTGAGAGCCCACAAAGATTTTCTTGCTTGTTTCATGACTGCCTGCCCAAACAGAATCTGTATGGGCTCATATTCTTTCTTCCCTATTACCTTCAAAGCCTTTTAATGCATGCTGGCAAGGCTGCTTTTTGGTTGCACTATTAGGTGCCAAGCCATGCTATAATTCTACATCTAATGATGCGCTCAAGGATGGCTGGTACAGCATCAGAATGATCCATTCAACCTCAATCGCCCAAGAAGGAAAACTCTCTGCTGGAAACACAAAATGTTAACATGTGCCTTAGACTGCAGCAAAGAGAAAAGTGAAGTAACACGCATTAAGGATTGTCTGGTATTTGATGCACTGGGTCATGGTCCATGTCTTGCTCTCCGGTCATTGGCCAAACCTGGCTTTGTGACATTTAGGAGGTGCTGGTTGGTATCATACAACTTGATAAAAGGAGGGTCCACACACACACAGACAAGATGTGGAGAGGGCAACAGTGGAGTGACATGCTTCTTCATAAACTTTGCAAATAAATGTATGGCTTGTTTGACTGCCCCAATGTTTGTAACTTCTATTAAACACTTCACTGTGTGCACTGTGAGGTTACTGAAACCAAACAAGAAGCTGCACAGCTGCTCTCTTAACAGTACAGCACACAGCATTAGCATCCCCTTAACACTCGGTCTACCAGAATGCTGCAACTACTAGAACTACCATAGCAGTCTGCTCGAACATAATGTGTATATAATTTGGATTATCAATAAAAAAATCTAAGAATTAATTGGTGGAATAGGTAAATATACATCAGGACATCAAATGAAAACTATAATGATTAAGTGTTTTATTTATTTTATTAATTTACACCAAGAGACATCACTCTCTGAACCTGCTCCTCCGTCGGAATCTTCCTCATCAAGCTGAAGCAAGGCTAAAGCCTCCATAGCTGTCATTCTCTTTCTATGTGTAATTTGTGTCTCTCTTGGAGTTAGAGTGAAACTATAACTAGGTTTTAGCTTCACAGAGCATAAAGAACAAACACAACAGAACAGGAAAAAGGGCAGGAAAATGTAGTAAATGACACCCCCTGTAAAAAGCATGCAGTCAATTTGACTGCTAATGGTAGTTCGAGGTAGTTTTACTCATATCTCATTTGTGTTTTGAAATTTTAGTGATAAAAAAATGTTAGAATGAAATATACACACATTTAGGAAAAGTCAGAGTCCTATTGGTACATAGGTTTTTTTTAAAACCAAGTCATGACGTTTCAAATTTTGAAAACGGTCAAAATGACTGCCTTGGTAGTTTGAGTAACCATCAAGTAACATCAAGTAACAGCACATTTATAAACCATTAATAAACCAATAATGAGCTATTAATAAACCATTAATAAACTATTACTAAACCATTATAAACCATTTATAAACCATTAATAAACTATTAATAAACCATTATAAACCATCTATAAACCATTAATTAACCAGTCATTAGCCATTAATAAACCATCAAGTAACCATTAGTTAACCATTAAGTAACCATTAATAAACCATCAAGTTACCATTAATTAACCATTAAGTAACCATTAATAAGCCATTAATAAGCCATTAAGTAACCATCAATAAACCATTAAGTAAACCATTTATAAACCATTAATAAACCATTAAGTAGTTCTCCTCTATTGTTACAAAGGCCAACAAAAGGTAATGAATACCATTGATGTATTTTTGTGTTTGTTCTTATTATATTAGCTATATTATTATTATCTAATACTAAAAGTGACAAGCAGGGGATGGGGCTGGTGCTTTAAATGGACGGGTGGTGTGTGCTGAAAGTATACCTATATTCAATGTACTGTAAATACTAAAAAGGTAAAAATAATCAATTACTCTATGAGTAATATCAAGTCACAGAGATGTTGATCAATCAATTGGTTTGAACAAAAGTGAACTCATGTCACTTTTTTAGATGAATCCTTGAAACTCAGAAAACAAGTGAAAACGCTACCAGCACAGTATCAGTTAGTCCAGTGCAAGTATACAATGGGACATAGCACATAATGGATGTACACTTCATTGTTCAGATCTATCCTGTATTATATCAAAAGGCATGAAATATAAGAGTCAGGAGAAGAGAAAATATGAATTTGTTAGCAAAAAAAAGAAAGAGAACTGTATGGATTTAAAAAGTAAATAAGATGATGTCTACTCATGTCCTTCCTTACAACTTCCAACAAGTAGCTGGTGGAGCACCATAGGGTGCAGCCTACTAGATTGACCACTGTTGATTCCACCCTACTGTGCCTCCTTTTCATGTGTAGCTGAGTTACTTTGATCCCTGTGTGTTTGCAAGTGCACCATGAAGAAAAGCTTTGGAAAAAAAAGACGGAGAGGCATAATACCCATCGCACACCTTGTAATGAGATTTATTGGCTGGAAGTGCATGACATAGGTTTTCAAATGTCCACATTGACACAGCCCCAATAGAGTTTGTAGTGTGAAAGAGCATGGCTTCCCTGCACACACACACACACACACACACACACACACACATACACCACGCCATGATACGAGCTAAAGGAAGGAAGGAAAGGAGGAAGAAAGGAAGGAAGGAAGTAAGGAAGAAAACTACAGGGGGGGAAAAAAAGGTGGAGGCTGTGAAGCACAACTGTGAAAGACTGGAGGAAATGCCAATCAAACGTGCTCAATACTCCAACGCGGTTCAAAAAGGGCCCAATTAGACTAAATAACTGGGTCTCATGTGGGCACATTCCTTTCTCAAAGGTAATAATTACATTAGTGACATAAAAAGAGCTATAAGAATATATAACAATGAATATCGTAATTAGCTGACCCTGGTGCTGTGGCTTTAAGAATGACCCATTGGGTGTTCTCTTTATCCTTCTAACAGAAATATTCATAGGGAAAGAGTCATAATTACCGATGCAGATCATTTCCTGTATTATAAAATCTATTTCTTTGACAGAACTCTGTTTTATGTCGCTGTAACCACATGCTTCTTTTTTAAAACGGGTAATGCGGATAACATTTGTTATAATATTCTTACACACTATAAAGTCCAAGGTGCATATGACAGTGAGTGGGATTTTCTTTTCTATAGTATGGCTGCCTAAACATTGTATTGTTGTAACTTCACACAAGGTTAGTCTTCGTCTGAAATTGAACTTTCACTTGGTTGTTATATGCTGTCACACGAGCCACAGTAAGAATTTTATTCGAGCCTTTTTTGGCCTCCAAACACAGATAAATTGAAACTTTGTGCAGTGGCAGAACAACCCACACTTTCATCCGAAGCATGGCCAGGCTGACCAAGTGCAAAATGAAAGGTTAATCCAACGGTGCATAAAGCCTGCAGTCAAACACGGCTCTGGGAATTATCAGGTGAGGGGATGTTTTGCCTTTTCAGGAACTGGTGACTCACACAGGATGAGCTGCACAGTGACCAAAGAAATGTACCACTATTTTCCTCAGTAGCATGTCATTCCGTCTGACTTAAAAACATTTTTTTTTTGCAGAAAAAAAAGGGATTCATGTCCCTCCAGGACAATGGCCTTAAACATGTGGCGACACTGCGGCAGGTGTGTTTGAAGTTCCAGGAAAGAGCAAAGAATGCTGACGTGCATGACTTTCCTTCACAGTCACCAGACGTCAGCCTCTCAGAACATCTTTGGGAATCTTTGAAAAGGCAAAAGGTGAAAGCTACTGGAACATCACAAGACTCTCACTGAGGAGTGCTCAGAAAGACTGCTTCTATAAGACGTATTCTCATACTTTTCAAAAACTTGTAGAATCAATGCCAGGGAGACTTCCTGCTGTGGTAAAGGTGGACAGAAGGCTCAATATAGAGAAGTTGTTACTTTTATTACACACCGGATGAAAAACAGTATAAATTCACTAAAACTCCATGTATCCATATATGAAACATGTCTGGTATAAAAGAACAGATCAAAGAGAAAGTCAGTAAGGAAAAATAGCACTGCAGTGAATAAGTTAGAGGCCATATACAGTATCAACATAAAAAGGGTCTTTTCATCTTTGGGAGTCCGCAAAGCACTTGCTGTAGGTGTGAATAAATACTACGTAGAACATTTCAGATCCGAATACTTCTGAAGTCTGTTCATGTTTTGAAGACAAGAATGTTATTTCCAGGAGATCTTGCAGAAAAAAAAAAGTGAGCTTCGCCTTATTTAAAGTGCGGCGTTCCACTGTGCGCTGTGGATGTGTCCCCTCCTCTTCATTTCCCTCCCTGCAGAATGGTACGAGACAGAGTCTGAAATCGTGAATCAACATTCAAGAGCATTGTCAGCGGTCCTCATAATAATACACGGCTCGCCACCTCGCTGTCTTGCTTTTAATGAGACCTGGGTTTTTTGGGGGTTTTTTAGACTCCTGACAAGATAAGTAACTACTGTGCACCTTAACAATCTGAGAGGCAATAGAATTTAACAGTATAGTATATAGTAGTTTTAAATTTTAACCAATGAAAGTATGATACTATCCACGCAGCCATATTCTGGCTGGTTTGCATTCCACTGGGGCTTCTTGACATGACAAATATATTCATCAACTCTCCGACACTCACAGGAATAAATGCAGGAGACAGTACCACTGGAGCATTGAGACTGATCCACAAGCATTGTCCATGTGACACCCTTGTCAGCTCGACATGGTACCATATTCCTGGTAAGCTACTCGCGCTTATACACCCCATGAGCACGATGTAAACAAGCCTATTCCACCTGACAGACTGGTAAAGGTTACGCCGCATGCAGTTGTATTTTATGTGGGGCACGTTTAGTTTGAAACGACATCCCGCTGCAGCGTTCATAAGTGGTATGTTTGCGTTAGTCATGCAGCAGCCTACCCCAGCATGGAATAACATTTACATTGTAAACCGATAAATCATTTTGATCATGTCAGTGTGTACATTGTAAGGGGGTATCGTGTCAAAAGGACACATCTACATAATGTTTGCTTATGAATGTGAGATTGTGAAATTGTGATTGTGTTTAGAAAAGGAATGATTTATTTCAAAATGTATCAGAACAGATTTAGTATGAATATGACTTAATAGATTCTTCAATTGTCAGAGTTGTAACCAATTAGAAAACTAGAATTTATTTCTATTGTTGTTGGATTGATTTAGTCATATGCAGAGCAAAAATGCCAACATTTACTAGTTGTACCTAATTTCATGCGAAGTTCAAATTTCCCCGTTTAATTGATGTATTTTAAGAATATTTGCTTTTTGTAGTGTTGGTAAAGAAGTGTGAAATACTGTTTGAAGACCTCACCTTAGATCTTCATTGGTATTTTTCTACTTTTTCAGATTCCCAACAGTCTTTATTATAGAATAGCCCAGAAAAAAAACTAAACCAATGAAAAGAAAATAAAGACAGAACTAAGGGCATGTGGTATGTGGCAGACTACATAAATCATGTATTTTTTAACATGACTCTGTGTTTGCAGTACGTGCATGTGTTTTCAGCAAGTGTATTCACTGTGTGAAAAGTGATTTCTTTATATCCCAAAACCTGTCAATCATTAGGGAGAGGATGTTCAGGGAGCGTGCGTCACATTAGGTGTGTTGTCAGTTTTTAAGCTATCGTATCATCTCAGTCTTTGATCCACGATTGATAGGACTTTATGACTATTTTCCAATGGAAGGTTTATGATGCATTATTCAAGGTCACGAGATCAGCTCACTGACGCTTGAGACAGCGTCGACTGTAGACGGGAACTTGAGTATGCATCAACGGAATTTTGCAGAGGGAAAAATCCCAAGGGAACTTGCTACACAGAGTGTTTTCTTGCATACGCGGTATCGACTGTATTCTGTTTATTTACACGACTCACATGTGCTTTGTGATTTCACTTTCATGTCATGAGATCTGTGCTATAACATATACCGTTTTTTGTTTTTTTTTCCAATATGGTGATAAAACGATGATCAATCTGTCAATATGTTATGATTTAATAGGGAAGATGTGGTTTCAAGTTTATAACAATCCTAATGGCCAAATGTTTGAGTGCATCCCAAAAAACAAGTTGGAAATGTTTTAATGAATAAAAAAGCCAGCAGCACAATGTCAACACACAGTGTTCTCCCACAGCTCTGATTTCTACCTGTAAAAATATTGTTTCACACCAAAATGAGAGAAAATGGCCAATTTATCTGTAATTCACAGCTTTATAGGTAAACTTTAACATGCAGTGTTGCGTTTATTTCAATTGAATTCAGAAGCAATCATCTGAACGAGGGACCAACCTATTGCTGCACTCGAGCTTTGTTTTTGTAAAGGGGTGTTTTTTTCCCCCTCGTATTTTTTATACTGGTAAATGCACACGCAGGCACACAAATATACACATTCGCACAACTCACTAGACACAATCCTTCAACATCAGCCTTCAATCACTGCTCCACAAAATAAATAGCTAGTCCCATTTCCTCTCACACAGGCACACACATACTCAAGAGTGTAATGGATTTACCCATCACCTCTGCAGAAAATTGTCTATGGAAATACACGCGCATCCTTATACATGATTATTCAACAACAAATAGCAGCCAGAGAGGTGCTGAAAACAATTTGGTAAGCAAGAGAGAGAGAGAGAGAGAGAAATTGAGACGATGAGACAATGATTATGAGGTTGAATTGGCAAATGGGTTTTTTGAGCATCATTCAGTAAATGACAGAGAGATAGTGTAATATTTGCGAAATGGTTGAATGAGAGATATTCTGAATAATTCAACAAATGGCCTGCAGTTGTAGAGTGAAGGCACAGGTTGATGGGATAAAGAGACAGAGAGGGAGGCAAAGTGAGAGCCATTTATCAATGGTCAATGGGACACATGACAAATATTGTTGCCACCTTATCGAATCTAGTAGAGGAGAGGAGAGGAGGAAAGAGGAGATGATTGGAGAGGAGAGAAGATGAGTGGAGAGGAGAGGAGGAGGGGAAATGAGAGGAGAGGTGAGGAGAGGAGTAAAGTAGAGAGGAGAACATCATGGTGTAGAAGCAAATAACTACAATAATGCCACACATTTGGACCGTGTGTTTGTGTTTGTGTGTGTGTGTGTGTGTGTGTGTGTGTGTGTGTGTGTGTGTGTGTGTGTGAGAGATCACTGGGTTGGTGTCTGTTAGTCTGAGGGGCATATTATTCATACCCTCTTATCAATTACAGTTTTTGCTGCATCATCAAGACATGTGGAATGGCTTCTTTGTCCCTTTAACATCTGTGTGTGTGTGTGTGTGTGTGTGTGTGTGTGTGTGTGTGTGTGTGTGTGTGTGTGTGTGTGTGTGTGTGTGTGTGTGTGTGTGTGTGTGTGTCGTCTAAAATTCCTCAATACAGAAAACACCGGCTTCATTTCAAAGATGCTAAGGGAGTCTTTTCTGATATTTATACAGATGAATTGAAGCACAAACATTTTTCAAATAGCAAAAAAACTCTTACGTTTTTTTGTCAATCAATAATTGACTGTTAATGAAATTCCCAAAAAACTACCTTGCATGAACTCAGCAAGAATCCATCTTACTCAATCATAATCTTAATATGTGGAAATCACATGATGCAGGGATTGTGCTCGTTTATTTTATAACATTGTTAAAAAAAAGCATTGTGTTTTGTAATAATCACTATTTGAACTCTAAGACAAGAGTTGTGTTAATTTCACCTTCTGTTCATAATCACAGACATGTTACTATTTTGCCATTTAAATGTATGGGCATAAATTACAAATGTAAAGGTAATGCTTTGTCTAAAATATTGTTATAGAGCAACTTGAGTCCCCATTGCATGCTGATGAATCATGACCACCTCGTCAGACTGAAGATGTTGAGCAGAGGAGACCATGACGATTGGAATAAGAGAACATGATACAAAGCTCATAACTAAGCATATTTAATGTAACTGGGTCATGGCCACATGAAAGTATAATTTAAGCTTTAGCTATGCATTTAGTCAACAACAATGTGCCAAGTTTGAGTAGAATTGGACCAGATGTTGTTCAAGAGGGGTGGGGTGGGGGGGTGTAATCATTTGAAATATATGGGTTTTCACATTGTTATTCCTGTCACCAAACTGACTTCTATTGGTCTTTGGGCTTGTGTAAATCTCCACCCAGCAGTGTCACTACCTGGAGTCATGAAATCAACCCTGAAACTTTCATTACAAATTGTTTTTATTCATGAAACAGGTTGGAGACATGGAATCCAAGTGGTCCATGTTCACAGCCTCCAATGTGGAAGTGGCTGCTGGGAGAAATGGCCAGAAGACCATTGGTGCCTGCATTGACAGCAACCAAAGAACCCACTGGTGGACACCAGCGCTGAAGGAAGCCTTCAGAAGGTTGTTTATCCCAGGGATCTCTAGAAGCAGCTGACTGATATCAGGTGACTCGAGCCAATTTCATCCAATTAACTTCATGAGTACTGCTCCTCAAATTCCTTTCTCTGTGTTCATATATGCACATAACAACGATACTATACAGGAAATAGTGGACCAAGCAATAGAGCTGCTCTACAAACACTAAAGGAAATATCTGTCTATCAATGTTATACATAGTTCAATGGAATCACAATGTCAACACAAGAAAGAAGAAAACAGAAAACATACTGCAGCAGTTAATTATACATACACAGAGATCATCGTGGTCGTGTGCATATAGTCTACGGACAGTGCATTGGTCACAGGATATAAATGTCACAATCTTGTCAGAGGGGGAATTCTCCGGATTATATCCTGCGGTGCTCTTATATCAGCTCACAGTGACTTTATACAGAAAGAACATTTCAAAAGGCTCCAGATAAAGTCTGAGTGAAAAATGTGGCTATTTGCATTCACACATGCAACGTTTTCAGGAGTTTCAGTGTGAAGCCCCATCAGAGGGCTGTGGCTTCAATGGTTGCAGAAGCAAAACCTGGCTATAAAGAAAGACCTTAGGTTAGCCTCAAGTAAGTTCAGGCCAAAGCAATGGTGGAGAACTGCTGACCCAATGAAACCCAAAAGCTTTGGCCATTGTTGGTCTGTATTGGCAGACACACCTCTTCAATGTGCCTCCCCTTTGGAGAGGCAGCTATGCTATGAGGCGCCCGGACTGTTTGACCGAAATGGGAGTTGTGTCCGCATTCTTTGCACACACTCAGATATGTTCCTGTTGTGTGCTGGCCTTTTCCGGGATTGCACCTTGTTGCCAATTGTGTTCATGCAGCCATGGGGAAGAGGGTTTCTAGTTTGGGTGCCTCAAAAACTCATTTATGCTTTTTGTAGATGATGGGGTTTTGTTGTCTTCCTCATACTGGGACCTGCAGCAGGCCTTGGGTGGAATGCAGCCAAGTGCGAAGTAGCTGGGATGAGGGTCAGCACCTTCAAGTTCCAGCAAACAGTGAATCGCTCCACCTCTGGGTGAGTCTTTGCCCTAAGTGAAGGACTTTAATTATCCTATTGTTCACAAGGGAGGGTCAGATGAACTGTGAGATTGACAGTATTGCAGCCATTGTACTGAACTGTTATGGTGTCTTAGAGATAGGGTGAGGGGCTCAGACATTCGGGTGGAGCTCGGAGTAGGGCCACTACTCTTTTGCATCGAAAGAAGCCAGCAGAGTGGTTCGGACAATTGATTAGGATGCCTCCTGAAAACGATCTTTTGGAGGTTATTGGAGCATTTCTAACTCGGGGTAGAACCCCGGTGGTAATGTAGACCCAGGGTTTATTGTAAGGCTTGTATGTCCCGTCGGGCTCAGAGCGCATAGGAGCTGGAAAACATGGCTGAGTAGAGGGAGGTCTGGATTGACTTACTTGTCTTACTGCTTACATGACCCAACCCCGGATAAACTAAAGAGAAGGGATGGATGGATGATTCCAAAATATGCTGTTTCATGAAATGTTTGTTGCAGTTGCAGCCTGTTTGTCAGTAATGTCCTCCGTAGATTTTTGATGAAAAATATTACTCTCGGAAATTATATCTTACCAGTTTGTGTTTAATGCGAATCAAACTTCTCTGGAATTTTCAATATTTTATTCTGATGGCAAAAAACAAACATGGATCCCTGAAAAACATGGCAGTGTTAATAACCTCAAACCTGATGTACAGTATTATCTCCAAGCACATTGTGTCATGTTAAGAAAACACTGTTTCCTGTAAGACCCCAACTCAACCCAAGAAAATAGTTTGGATTAACATTGTGTTCTAGAGGTTAATTTACAAAGTGCGCTCTGATTTTTGTTTATGCACTGCAGTCTGACATATTCTGCTACACAATTTCGAAGAAGAAAACACAGCACTTATTGCATACACACATGCACGCACACATAAACTTGCAGAGCCTTGCTGTTACTAAGTGGAAGCCAGTTCCATAATTATGTTTCCTCTCTGTCTGTCTGATTACCAAAATAACAATTTCAAGATGGAAGTGGTATGCAAATAATGCAGTGCGTGTGTATCTGTGAGTATTTCTGTATTTGTATGTCTGTGTGCGAGAGAGAGATAATCAGATGCCAACTGAGCTGTGAAAGTGATTGCTGTGGAGCACAGTGTAAGAGAGGAAACAATCAAAGAAACACTGTGCTTATCTTGCTAACACATCCACACACGTACACAACACACTGTAGGATCAAACTCAAACACACATTTTGGATCTAAGTTTGCAATTTGGAAAGTTATTCTGATTTGATGATGATCAAAATATGTATTAAAAGAGCACCACATTTACGATGATGCCTTTGGCTGACAAAAACATACCCACGCTTCTAGCTAGCCAATCCCAAAACAAAACAGACTGATCAAAGAAGAGGGAATCGCTACATTTCCATCTGCAAAAGTTTGGTTATATTCAAATCCACTTCGTTTTGTAATTGGCTAAAAAGAAGTTTTGTCCTTGTTATTGAAAACATATCCTACTTTCTGTTATCACTTCACTATCCTCTTCATATCGCCATAACAACCCACCTGTCTAAATGTTTCAGATTTTATGTCAAACTTCTGCTCCCTTTTTTCAAGTTCCTTGATTCCCTTCCTTACTCCTTTTCTCTTTTCCTTTTCTGGGACGTGACCTTGTTTCCTTCCTATGTGGACATCGGACTTGACCTGAGCATAATTATACACGTGTGTAGAGCTGAGTGGGTTTTAAAGTCTAACATTGGTGTCTATATATGGATTCTATACATTCATATAGAGCTTTGTGGTCCTCTCTTCCTCCGCTGTGTGTGTGTGTGTGTGTGTGTGTGTGTGTGTGTGTGTGTGTGTGTGTGTGTGTGTGTGTGTGTGTGTGTGTGTGTGTGTGTGTGTGTGTGTGTGTGTGTGTGTTCTCGAACATCCTCCAGGGAGCTGTGATGTCATAGGTCACACACCCTGAACACCTCCCCTCTGTTCTTCTATCCCCTCCGCGCTTTGAGGTCCTCCATTTAAAACAGATAATGAGCACGGGTCAATTAAAAGGGGGAGATAGCAAGGCAAAGTGTGACAGAGGGACAGCACCTTGGGGCCACTTCACACATTAATGAGACATTGAGAGGAAGAGGAGGAGAAAAAGAGAGAATCACATTTACATTAACCACTAACATTTTAGTATGTAAAATACGTTATTTCTTGTGTGTTCTTTTTTTCTTAAAAACTAACGCAATAGTACGGAAGCATATTGCATTTATGGAGGAGTCTGCCCGGTTTGTTTTTATTACGAAAGAGATGATCTTGTTCGAAAGAGTAAAGATCTCTAAGCAGATCTACTCCTGCTGTCAGGGTGGTGGCGATGAATGTCATTTTCAACAAATGCCTGACAGTATGTTGAGACGCCACATAGCCAAGCAAACCATATCTATCGTGCTGATCCTAAAGGAATAATGTGACACTGGATGTCAAGTAAGTCTGAGTGTGCTTTCCGTCTGAACAACCTTAAAGCCTTCAATTCCTGTGCAAAGTGGACAAACTGTCAGCGCCTTAAACCGAGATGGAAATAAAACACAATCAAATCAACAAGTTGACTTTTGACCTTTTCTGATCTAATCGTTAGAACATTTTTTTTTTTTCTCATTATGTGATCTTTATCTTGTAGAAACCAGACAGACTCGTTTTCCCCTGTATGAATACAATACTCTTCCATGAGTGGCAACATTAATGTTCTAATTTCAATTATTTGACTCAAAAAGATGCTGTTGTTCAGAGGCATACTTTAAAGAGCTAAAATCAAGTATCACAGTCTTTTTGGAGGTCGATACAGATACTCGAATCATTGCTCATGCTGGTTCCGGCCGCCCCACTGAATGCAAAACCTTACGGGGCTGTTATTTCCCATCAGAGCCGTGAACATGTCACTTACACTGAGAAGAGAGCTGCTGCAACATTATAGCAGAGCTTACAGGTGTATGCCGTTGTGTAGGTGGGGCTGTCAACCACAAGCAGCAACAGCAGAAGATGGTGTAAGGTCGCAACAGTAACAGCATAGCTTCGGGCAGCATGTACAGCAGAGCAAACAACTCACCAGAGCATGAAGGCTTCAACATACCACTGGACTGGAAAGATAACATTGGTTAGAAAAGGCAAGTTGCCTGGGTTGGAGTAATGTCATATGAATGTAACACAGCACTTGAGTTGTCTGCCTGACCTGGCCTGTTTGCGTTGATTCAGTTTTTACAGAGCCACTGGCCATGTGTCTACATGAGGAACTTTGAGTGTGTTGTTGGAGCAGGAGGGATGTGCACGTGCATAACAATGCCCTCATCCTCACGTAATGCTTAGTCATGAACTTGCAAATTTCTATGAATCAGAAGAGCTCAGTTGGGGTCTGACAAACATCGAGTGACGGTTCACACATTGCACCCATTGGGCCTTGTGTATTGAGTAATGTATAGTTTTCTCAGGGACTAAAGCTAAGAGTTTTGCTTAACATTGGACTGTGAGAGCACGAAGTCATGTATGAGTGAGGGGAAAATGAAAAATAAGTTCAAGGTTTTACAGAGAGTTTTTCTTCTTGTGGTGGTTAATGAAAAACCAACATAACCCCGGTGATAGACAAGATGACAGGCTGATGTCTGTATGTCATCAGTAGAAGACATAAATGTCAACTTAGTATGACTTGCCAAACAATGGAGTGCAGTAGCATCCTTGTCTGAAAAAGATAGACAGCTGAAGGCAGATTAATGGTTAAAAGGATCAGACAAGGTCTTCCACTTTTTATTTTGCTGGAGAGAACAGAGTCCTGTGTCTGATTCAATGCCGATGAAATGGTAAGGGTCCCTGTATAATCAGTTATATATTATGAACAATCCCCAAGCACATACAACAAAGGAAACCGTCTCTCTTGGAATATCTTGTCGTATGGCACCTTGGTCATCTACTCTCATGTCATAAAAAATTTCTTCCAAGCTGTCCTCTCTGTGACATCTGTTTTATTCTTTATCTGTTCTCTGCACTGAGCTGTCTCGTACCCATTTCATGCTGCCCTCTTACAGGCAAGGACTTCCGCTGTGTGTAAAATCCTATTCTTCACATCAGAAACCTCCATGAAAAATTGCCACATTTGATGACAACAATCCAATGTAACAGCCTCTGATGAGGAGTCTCAGAGTCAAGTGATTTTTTTTCCCCCCAGAAACACATCAATCAAACGCACAAAAAATGGAGCACGAGATATTCTCTCCAGCTGTCAAGACTTAGATCAGATTGCCACATCAAGTTTTTCAAATTCCTGCCACTCGTAGGCATTATAGCTGAATATCAAGACGCTGCATGACCAATCAGTACTGTTTTTTTTCCTGAGGAGCTATTAGAGCTGCTTCTCGTCTGCATGCCAAGTTTGGAAAGAAAACTGGCAGGTTCATTATTTCTCAACTGGCGGTGGGCTTCCACTGCCCCCATATAGTTATTCTGGCCTAAAATGGATGGTTGGCATAGTTACAGTCATGGAAGAAGCAGATCCAGCAACCTCTTCTAATACATGTAGAACAGTAATTGGACTGTCTTTTATCCCAACTGAAACAGTGGGTGGTGGTTTTAATTGTGATTTTTGGACAGTCTGGTGACACACTTGGACATACTGTACTTTTTTACTGGCACAATTTTGAAATGAGACGAGGATAACTAATGTATGATGCAGAAAGATAAATAAAATGGATGCTGTACTGTCAACAGCAGAGTAAATGTGTTTAAGTAGAACTAAGAAGATCATTAAAAGTATAGATGGAATAGAAATCATTTAATGACAGGCCTCTCTTATTCCTAGAATATATTTTCTTTTAAACTCGAAAAGGTTTTCATAAAGCTAAATAAGTGAGAGGCAAAGCCACAGTCTAAAACATAACCTATCGTCTGTCATAGAGGTGTACAATAAGACGGTCTTAGATTGTAAAGGATTAGAGTGTTGACGATCTGCCGAAGTGAGAAAGGAGCGAGAAACAGTTCTTTACAGAGTTAGCGCAGTTAAGGTTCGCACTTTGGATGGCGACAAAACAAACCCTTTTTAGGACTCCAAAAGACGTTTATCTTAAACAGTCTGCTGAGAGTCCAACAGAGCGGAGCCCAGACAGCACTGGGAGATAAAATCCTGTTGTTTAAAGTGTTGCTGAGTGTGCCTCTCCACTCAAAGCTCGTGTTGTGATAAAGGATTCAAGAATGAAACAGTGCTACAAAACGGACGGCGATGGCACCAGTGACATCCAGCGGTCTGTAGTTGAGGAGAAGGTTGTTTTGAACAGTACACTCATTTACTTCTTCATTTACTTTTCAGCAGCTCTTTCTCTTCTCATTCAGTGTAGCAGGTCCCAAACCTCTCTATAAAAAAACCCCTCAAGAATTCAGAAACACTGACTTTGACACTGTGTCACAGCATCAACGTATTCTGAATTATGTTTAATGACCTTCTTTTGGCCATTCTACCAGTCTGTGAATAAAACTAAAGTGAATCTGGTAATGTCATGAAACATGACATGGCTTATGAACAAAGGCTACTTGCAGTAAAGCTACAGTTGTAGGAATTTTGCAGAGCTGAAACACAGCAGAGCTTGGAGTTCACATGCTTTCAAATAAAGTGCTTAATTGCTAAAACAATGCTAAATTGCATTGCTGTTTGGAAATGCATCAATGAACACTAAAATAAATAAAGAAAAAAGAACACAGTATGGTTGAACTGGTTAGTAAATTGCAAATTAGTCTTGAAGATCAAAGAATTAAAGAATCATGATAAAATTGGGATTGTGGTCCTGGCATTAAAAACGAATATATTTCTTTCTTTTTTTTTCATATCACTCACCACGAGTCACAGTTTCATCAAAATATCTCCTAATCAATGAGATAAAATATGGAATAGATGGTCAGCAATACAAAACCCTATTTAGACATTCATTTCCAAGTTTTATTTGAATTGTTTCGAATATTGTTTCAGTACTCTTTCACTGCATGCGGACAGCTTTGTGAAAAAACCTTTGTGACTACCACGTTTCAAATGTGAAGCCATTAAGCCCTCTGTATCTGTCCTCTAAAGCTCTTTGGTGTTATCAGTTTCATATTTAAATGTTCATACCGGGTATTGAGAGCAGCTTGGGCTAGCCAGTTAATTCATCAGAAACAGTGACTTTCAGTCCTCATTATCTCTGTTTGAAGAAAAGACTGTTTCGCAGGTCTTCCCATGCCCACTGAACTGTTCAGATACCACAAATCCCCAACATAATTAATATTCATGTTAAAGCCTTTTTAATTGCTCTAACCGCTCGATTTCCATCGTTCAGATTTCAAAGCTACAGCCAAAAACATAAGGGTGTGTTTTCTAAGGTCTTCTGGAGTCTTTTTTCTCTGTTTTGTACACTTTTCACATCATTTTATGTGTAATTACCTTGAAACTTGACTGAACACTTTACAAGCGTGCCACCAAGGTAAGCAGGGAGTGATAGTGCAGTGGGCTGCAGGATTGAAACGTACTGAAGGGACGCAATAGAACTACACATATTTGCAAGTGTGTGTGTGTGCTTAAATGTGTGTGAAGTGACTGAGATTTACGACAACTGAAAAATGCTGCTTCAGTGTGTAATAAGAGTTCAATCCTGGTGACAGAGAAAGAGTGAGAGAGAGATAGTTACTGTGTGTGTGTGTGTGTGTGTGTGTGTGTGTGTGTATGTGTGTGTGTGTGTGTGTGTGTGTGTTCCTCCCCGAGATGCTTGATATTTAATGAAGGCGGGGAAAAGAGGAAAGAAAGGGACATCTGGGCTCTGAGTAGTTCTTTCCCTCTCTGAGCAGTCCTGACTTTTATGTGTGAAAAGTGTATATTCACATCTCCTGTGTGAGTCATGAGGGCTTAAGTAGCTAAATATTCAAGCCCCATACGGGATAAGTCATTTGGAGCTGGGACTGAGATACATTGTATTATGTCCTGCAATGTCACGAAAAAATGTGCAAGACACAGTTGTATAGTGCTTCTCAACACCTGAACGACCAGCGAGATTATCATGGGATTCCCGCAACAAAGTTATAGGATTACACAGGCAGGGTAAAGGTATGGTGCCTTACAACTGGAAGAGCCCTTTACACCTTGCAAGTCAATACTTCAGATGTAGGTCAGGAGCTGTTTTGTTGTTAAATTAAGAGGTGGTGGACCTTTAGGCTTCACTATCATCTTATTGACAAAGAGGTATTTGCAGGTTCAGCGGCCAAAAGAAATGAGATCTGAGGACAGCCAAACTCAGTACCAATAGGCTGAAGAACTATTCCACCTAATACAGTTGATCCTTACACATCTTTAAAGGTATAATATGTTGAATTCGGTTGCTAATGTTTAAATTAAAATATGTGGATTAATTACAAATTGAATAAATCAATATAGGCATTATAGAAATGTAATTTAATCCTTTTTTGTTGAGTATTTACATTATCTCAAATATTTCCAACAGTTCTGTTGTCTTGTGGGCGGCTGCCGTGATGAGCTGCCATGACAGCCAAGAAATGCCGAGCGTTGCCAAGGAAACTCCTGGATGTCACGTTAAAGACAGCTGTATAAGGTAGCGACAGAAAGCTGCTGTACTGTTACTGTATGTGCTGCTTTCATAAACCTGTCATGTAAATTATACTCGGGTACATTATCTCTCTCAGGTCGGCTTCAACTGTTCCTATTGGCTACGGTCAACATGGAGTTTGTTTTGACCAGGGGGGAAGGGCGGGGGAGTAGCACAGAAAATCACTCCCATGATTCCCCTTGATGTCATCTTTTGTTATTGTTTAGATTAGGAGCCCCCTGGTGGTGTATTTTACATACTAAGGGTTCAAACGGATCAATCACGAAAACAGACTAAGGCGCCACAACATAAATTCAATTTCAACTTACCGTATACTTCCCACTTTACAGTCTCTTGTTTTATATTTATTTTTTCTGCAAGAATTGTGATTGATTACATGATGAGTGCTGAAACAGGTTACTCAAAACAGCTTTAGAATTGAAGTGTTTTATCTGAGTTGGGCTGCACTTTTGATTTTTTTTGTTCCAACATGTCTTCTATTATTAATATTTTTTAGGCTCTTGGTACACAGCAAATTCCCTTCAGGGCTGTGAAGTTTTCACGCACAATTGCAGTTTTTAGCAAATTCCCTAGAACATCTTATGAGGTATTTGTTGCTTGAGTTTCAGTGTTTTCACCCCCCTCTGTCATTTATCTTTCATCATGGATTAAACATACATTTGAATATTGATAGAAATGTAAAATTATGTGTTAAATACTCAACTGCAACAAATGCCTTCATTTGTTAAACTTTTATAAGAAACCTGTTGTTTTTCTCTGCCTGTTCTTTCTCTTCATGTTCAGGCCAACGGAAGAATATCTAAAACAGGGCTGAACAAAGTGTGTAAGAGGAAGGAGGAAATGTTTTAGGAGAATGATTTGTCCATGACACACCAGTACATACACAGAAGTCAGCGGGTTTTTTGATTGATTTGCACAACTTTTCCATGATTTTAAGGCAAATTTTCTCTCCGTAATTATTTTGAGATCTCTGTGTTAATAGCTGCTGCAGCATAAACTTTTTTCGTTTGTTTGACACAGAAAGAAAGTCAACAACATCACTGCTTTCATCCCTGTAAGCGCGCTCATTACGGATTGCACATTCTTACACTTTTAGTGCAGGTTTTCGCTTGGTAAAAGGGTTTCAAAGCTGCCAGATCCCGACCAAAAGGCCGTCTAAAAACATAATTTAAAGACAAAAAACTCAAAATGTCGAGTGACAGCAGTGAATAATGAAAACAGAGAGGAGAAAAGGTTTTAACCACGGTGGCAGACAGCTGGAGCTGGAACACTCTGCAGCTAAATTTCTCTGTTGATTAAAGAGCAGATCCTGGTTACACATTAAAGTTATTCACAAAGCATCAAAGCCCTAAAGAGAGCTCCTATTATAAAGATCTAAGGATATTTGCACGTTTACAAACAGGCCTCCGATTGGATTAGATTTACTTGGTTTGAACAGATATAAATACACTTTAACACACAGAATAAATATAAATATTATTTTTGTTTGTGTCCCCTCAAGGGAGTGTATTGACCTTAATATGGCCTTAGCAGTGTGTAGTAAATTCATCGAGTTTAAATCCTTTAAGTCAGCAGCGCTCATCTCACATTGCATTGAGCAGTCGTTCTTGATCACTTACACATCACTTAAACAGAAACAAACAAGTGACACACACAAACACCACGTGAAAAGGTGAAAATTCCGCAATATGCATGTTCACAAAGTGCACACAGCAGACACCTTTTACAGCAGAACAAAAGACCGAACACAGGACAATGACCTTGTGTGAGAGACTACAGAGTTTATCAAATTGGCAGAAGACGGAATATTTATCCAATCCCTTATTGCTGCAGCTAGTAGAAATACATAAGGCATACACCAAGGACTGATTAGTGCATTATCAGCTCTGCAATCCTTTACCATGTACACACAAAGAATTAACATATAATGTTTTTAAATTCTTTCTGACCCTTAAATGCATGACTAACCAGTCCAAACACTTGAGGCTGGGAGACCAGGTTTCAACAAGCCAAACATGGGACAATGATGATGTTTGTGTTGGGCAATGTTTAGTATTCGATATAACCTTATATGATAAAAGATTTCTATTGAAAGTTGAACGCATTAACTTACCAATAACAGCTCTTTACCACTGATTGATTTGGTCACTCACACTACCTGTTGTGCATAATATTTCCACTGAGGCGTGTACAAACGTATGTCATTAGCATGTGCATTTGTTTTACCCAATACGTGTACTGATCATCAAACCTCTGACAGAGCAGAGATCATGATGATGACTTCTCTTGCTTTCTTCCACACAGCCGTTCGGAAAAATCGAGGTATTATGAAACTGGCTGTGCAGGATGTGTGACAAGTGATCAAAATGCTTTCCAGTCAGGCAAACAGTATAGGACACCTGGTCAGCCTACCTGGAGCCATTTTTTTTTATTTCCTTGTGAGCAAACTACAATGTCACAACCAGAGTGTATAGTGTAAAACTATAAGTTTCTACAAAATCACTGAAGCTCTGTCCTCTCTGTTTAATCCCAGGGTGGTTACAGCCATGAGCAGTATTCTTATCAGTTTTAAAAGGGCTTTATTGCTTATTTGTTGTCTGACTAGATTGCTATGCTAAAGAAACTTTACAAAAAAAAAAATACTGTTATATTTTTGAAAAACAGGGGTTGTTTTCCGGCTATCAAACATTAGATGGCTTTTTCTAGTAAACTCACTTGTCTGATTTAAAAAGAACGCAATTTACCAAAATCATTACTTCCAAATTATGTGTCTGTTTAGTGAGTACTGTATGGAATTGTGGAAGTGTAAGCTGTAAGAAAGGACATAGTTTAAAGGCAGTGCGGTGTTCGGAGATGCCGTTGTGTCTCTGTCGAAGTGTCCCTCGAGCATTAGACACTTAATGCAAGCACAGAAAAACAGGCACTGGTTCAACTCCAACATACAGAGTGTTTCTGAAGAATGACAGCGTTTTACTAGATTGGTGTCATTTCATGTAAATAAACTTTATAATTTGTTCTTGTTAGGGCAAATGCCTCCGAGATATCGTTTCAACTTACAGAGTTGACCCTTCCTTTATTGTGGAGTTTCATCTGAAAGCACCTTGAAGAAGCGACATTTGATCTACTCAGCAGTGCAAACAGCATGCTGAGAGCTGTCCTTGACACAGGACGAGGTGCAGCCATATCAGGTAACTTGGGGAGACAATGAAGACTTGAAACAGGGTTAGCTGTGAGGACAGATTAATAATGAGCTTCCTCAGTTGCCACGTGAACACTTTAGGCTTATACTAGTTTTTAGTGGGTCATTTTTCTTCACCGAGTCTTACATCTCTGTGCTGGCCCATTGTGTTATCTACTCTCCCAAGAGATAGATCTAAATATGGAAGTTCAGTCCATGGACAGTGGCATTCTTACCTTCACTGCGACCTCTTCTGTTTACATCAAGCAACGTCTTCTGCCAAAGCATTCAATAGAGAACAGGCTCTTGAACAAATAGTTTGTGTTCCAATTCATGGAGCTACAACAGCACTGTAAAAAAGCCAACTTGTATTTTTTGGCCTAAAACAGTCATTTATGTTGGTGACACTTGAAAATGTAAATGATTGACATTTAAGGTTATAATGTTAGTTAGTACAACAAAGCGCAAAATTGATAATACTTAAATCTTTAAATTGGGGTTCAATACAAGGCTCAACAGTTCTGCTAACTCTTCTTTCTTTGTTGTGAAATGCGGGAAAGCCAACTTTCCGAGTTTGCACTCTGCTCTTCAAGTCTCATTGTGGCTGTGCTGCCTCGAGCTGGCACAGGTAAGTTTTAACCAATTTTTAATTAAATTAAGTTAAAATGATATGGCAAGTTTATTCTGAATTGCGTTGTGCGGTATGTTGTATGTCGTTTAATGGAAAAAGTGGCCTACACATTTTCAACATTTAAAACAAACGTGTTTTCAGTAATTAACGAAAGCTAACGGCTAACGGATGCTAGTGGAGCAGCATTCCTTGGCAAATACTGTTCAAACAGGACAGTAATGTTATTTTCTGACTGGTTGTATTAATTCTAGCTAACTTGTTACAGCTACAAGAGTAGCCATTATGGTATTAATGCTATCTCAAAATGGTGGTCACAACATTAGCTGACATTTTATGTCATTTTATAGAAGTGTTTGTGGTGTTAATACACTAGGTAATAACACTTATCCGTCTCTGCAGCAGGACGGCACCAGCGCCTGCTCTATTTAAGTGACACAGAATGGTAAGTGAACTCTATGTTATAGACAAAACTGTTGCTCTGACTTTCATTTTCAGCCTTTCATCCCACTCAAGCAGCCCTGGAGGATGAAAGACTGGCTCTGGCTGAGGAGTTTAAAAAGAAGAACAAGAATGTTGCACTCATCAGACAAAAGATGGAACTGACTTTCTCCTCGAGGAGAGTCAGAGGTAAGCAGGTGAAAACAGTAGAAGAGCTGGTGAGATGATGTTGAAATTGTTTTGACTTTGTATTGAGGATTTCAATTTTCTGTTACATTTTTTTTTTTTTTTTTACATCAACAGATTAGAGAAGAGTTTGGTCGCATCATAAAACAGAGATCTAATGGACAACTTTAGAGCAGCCCATCATCAGCGCACCTGCAGGATCCTGAGACCGTGACAGTCAGGAGAAGCTCTTCAGGAACTGTCTTGTGAGTGGTTATAAATCTAAATTGTAAATATGTTATTATAGTGTATTTATAGTGCTTAACCTTGACTTCAACCATTACATCTCTGTCCTCCTTGTTCTCTTCCTCTTCCCCAATGTCCAGAGTGTCTTCAACAGTTGTACTGCCCTGATTATGACTTGATGTAGCCTAATTGAAGCCAGTAGATGTGTAAAGGGGTTCCATTGGTTGTGGGGTATGGGAAGGAAATAGTGAATGTCAAACTCAATTAATTATATTTGGAAAAACATGTTGATCCAATAATTTGAGTTATTTTAGAGTAATAGCTTATTCTGATTCACAGTGCTTAAATCTAATGTCTTGCAATCCATGTTCTGGTCTTTACTTGTCTGTCAACACAAGGACACTGACCCAGAAGAGGAGCAGACGAAGGGCCTCATTGTGGGTATCCTCACTGTGCTGCAGGATAATCAAAGTGTTGTGAGTGTTGCTGTTGTTGTGGAAGAAGAGATTGTTCTTCAAGAGCTCCCTGACCTGCCAACTACTTTTGCTTACTTCTTTGGACTGATCAATGCTTTAAACCTAAAGTACCCAAAGGATCTCAGGTACACATTTGAAACTGTTCAGAAGGTTTTCATGGAACTTGGTAGAGACATCTCTGCAAGGGTTAGATTCCTCAAAAACAAACTCCTTCAGTGGATTCACAAGTTAACTGGTAATGTTGGGTCTGAAATGTTGACCTAAAATTAAAGGGTTTTTTTTTCAGCCAACACCATGTTAATTTACTCTTGCTGTTACTCACTCTCAACTCTTATGTACACTCTCCAACTCTTACATTTATTTTGCACTTTTATTGGACTTTTCTTAAACATGTTACAGAGTTACAGCAGTGTTACAAAAAATAATATGCTGGTTATTTTGAGACTGGAAGTAACGGCTCTCAGTATCCATGTTTACAGATTTATTGGATTCATAGCTGTGTATCATACTGGGTCTGTATGGTCTTTATAAATGACTCATGTTTGATCTGTTATTCAATCTCAGTTTGAAAGTATACAATGTAGCACAAGTTGACTGCTAGGACTAAGACAATTGGGTCTCATCAGTTTGCATTTACTTAGCCCTGTTGAAAGTGATTGGATGCTGATACTGTTTCAATTAAACAGATGTTTTGAATCTACTGTATATGTTGTATCTGTAATGATTTATATTTGATTGACGTTTTTGGTAACATTATATGACATTATAAACTACTGCAGTGTGCAATTTTATATTCCTCTTAAAGTATTCTGCATTACTAATTTAAGTTGATTCTGTGTAAGGATTAAAAGTTATTACAATGTAAAATTATAAGTTAGTGCAACTTACAGCTGAGTTAACAAAAATCAGAGTTCAGAGTTGAGCAAACTCAAAAGCAAAACTTAAAATATTTAGTTTAGTTGCCCAACTTAAATTTTTATCGAAGTTTGTTGCCTTGAAATTTTGAGTTCACCCAACTTTTCTTTTTTTACAGTGAGGTTGCTTAAATCAATGATAGAAAGTAGTTGTATACAAACCAAGCCAAAGTTTGTCTGAAATACTTTTCTTCCACTTGGAATCATCCGTTGTTCTTTTGTTTTATTTAATTCTGTTTAAGCACTACAATAAAGAGGCATCCTTTCTTTTCACTTAGGCGGATGCATTGTCTTGAGATAATGTGCTTATGGTAAAAGATCAAACTAATAAGATTTAAACAATTGCCAGGTTTCCTTCTCTGAACTATGTTTTTGTAAAGTCTCAATATTATGCAAACGAGGAAGTGGTTACTATTTAATAGCAGTGAAACCTGGACAATCATTTCTTCCCTGTGTACACTTTCTCAGTGGGGATCTCTGTTAAGCAAGCAGTGTGTCCTCGCCTTGAGCTAACCTATCAGTGAAACATGACCATTTGAGAGCTCCAAACTGTTTGCTGGTTTTGAATTGTTTGATTTCGGTCTCAGTGGCTTGACTGTCCTCTGAGCTTATTTAACTGCTTCGATACAGGATAGGGTAACAGCGGATTATATTGCTCATGTAAAGTGAGCCATTAAAAGCTGCTCATTTTAAATGTGTATATATTTTCAGCCCCCTTCCCATTCAATCAACAATTTAAGCAATCCCATGTTTTTTTCAGTCTGACAAAATGTGAAATCAGAAAATACCTTTACAGCTATTTATTCTAACATCAAGTCACATCAAACGCTGTACAATGAAATAAAAGCAAAACTTTGAAAAGAGCGAAAAAGCTAAACTTGGCACAAGAAGTGACTTGACTCCAAATCCAAAACATCTTACCAATATGATGCCTCAAAGATCGGACCATCCTCTTTATGTGACAATCAATGAGACGGTTGATAAATGTGGTAGATTCCTTGAACATAACACATCAAAGTGCACGCCAAATACTAAACGCCAAATGCAATGGTAAAGTGCAGAATTTATGATACAAAATTACTCTCAATTTGGTAAAAAAAAAAAAAAAAAAAAAAGTAAAATACAAAGCTATCTTGACAAAGAACATTCTCAGGTTACAGGGTTACAAGAAAGGGCATGTAACCATAGGCTTGACCTTGTAATTCCCATTGATGTGTACTACCCAGGACAATTAACCACAAAACTGCTTTTGACAGCTGACATTAAAAGTCAACATGAAAGCACCATGAGGTCACTGTGTTCAGCATGAAGGTTAACAAGGGTGCTGCAAAAAAAAAAAAAAGACATGTAGTTCAAGAGTAGACCTTTTCTTTCACCCTGAGCTCTGATTAAGTCTTGAGCAGGAAGCATAACTCGAAATGGACATCATCAACCCAGAAAACCAGACCGTTTCAGCCTTTGGCTTAAAGCCAGTTTAAACAACGATCTCATTAAAAAAGTGTGTTCTAATCTGTCGCTCTTTCCTCTTGCTGTGGACACTTTGAGGGGCAGAAGAGAGCTGCCATTCAGGACGAAAGGATTTATCAATCAATCAATTCTACCCAGCAAGCAAATTATTTTAAAATAAATGTTCTTTTCAATTATTATTATTATATTAAATCAGGTTTTAGCCCTTCTTTGCAAGCCGACTTTGCACTATTTTACTGCATTTGTATCTTAAATGGTTAGACAAGGTGTGCGTTATGTGTGACAAGACTGAAAGTTACCTGGACTCTAAAATTCTCTGGACTAAAGAAATAGATCAACAGTCCTATGAGATATAGAGCTGCAGCTATCGAATATTTTAGTAATCGAGTATTCTATCGAATATCCCGTCGATTAATTGAGTAATCGAATAAATCATACTTTTGCTTAATTAAGGTTTAACTCGTCTTGGGTCGTCCCTACAAACCTGCTTCTTTGCAGTTACCATGGAAACGCCTGCTTGTTACAGCCAACCACCTCTGCTCTACAGCTGCTGATGATGCTCACCATATTACTGACAGGGTCCCAAATTCACTTTCTGATTCACTGGTCAAGGCGGCAGGTAGATGAAAAATACAGGCCAAACACGTTTTAATGGCTGAAATAGCAAATAGTGTTTTGTGTAGCCTACACATCTGTTACTGTACATTTAATAGAGAAAGCATTATGTTCTGTTGAATCAATCACAGAATCAATCATTATGTCAGATAAGGAAATTGAGAAACTTTAAATATATATTTGCTAAATTATTATTCCACAAACAAGTTCTGTCTTGATTTAGCTTTGAAGACATTAGACATTTCATATAATCAGCCTGTATATTGTTAAAAGTGTATCTCTGTCTGCTCCTACAGCGCGCTCACAGACTACAGAGACCATAGACGCGTCTATGACAGAGACTGTGAGAGGACGTTGCTATCGTTATGTTAGCTGCAAACACGGAGAGAGTGAACGGAGAAAAGCCGACTGTTTGACCGGATCACGTGTTCCCGACTCGGTCGTATGGATCACGGATCAACTGTGTGCTGACTAAAAGTTAAAAGGGGCACGCCGCGCTCGCGTGTGCGTGCGTGTGTGTGTGCGCGCGTGTGCGTGTTAGCGCACACTGTGTGTCAGAGAGAGGAGCAGGTAGCTGCAGCTACATTAAACGCGTTTTATACTCATGGCAAAGTTTTGATGACGCAAAAAAAAAAAAAACTTAACGAAGCCTCGAGGCAGCGAAAATTCCTCGATGAATTTTTGTAGTCGAATTATTCGAGTTATTCGAGGAATCGTTTCAGCTCTAATGAGATATGTAACTATTTTCAATTGAAGATGATGTAGAAGTATTACCAATATCTCTTTCTCATAAGAGCACAGAATGCACTTGTCAGATTGAGTCTGTGTAAATGAGAGCAATTTCTTGGACAAGAGTTGATGAAACAATCAGTACCTTGTTGTGGGATGTCTATTAAATCTGTCATCTATCATCTATCCATCCATAACTGCTAAAGATAACTGATTTTTAGAGCATATTAATTATTAATTACTGTCAGGACATGAAGACAATTTCAACCAAAATCATATAAAGTGTTTCTGGAGACAATGACCTACCCTAACTTTAACAGTATCATATTGAAGTTTATAATTGTTGTATTTTAAAAACACTAATAAATTGAAATTGAGATTTTGAATTACATCGTTTTGTCTCAATAATACAGCAACTTATACTGTCAACTATTAAATTATTACTATATCATTTGTGGAGTAATGTAAAATATTTCAATCCATTTATCGTGATAGGTATTGTGAGGACCCTGCCCAATCATACTTGTTGTTTTAGCTTACTTACGACAGTCATTAAATGATGTGCCTTCTTTCTCTTTTTACTCCATCGTTACCAACGTTACTGCGCTCTTATCTTTTGCTAATGTAATAATATCCTTTACATTATTTATTAAAAAAATGGCAAACAGCAAATGTTTTTTAAGGCCTAGTTTGCTTTATTCCTGATTCTGCTGAAACAAAGAGTGGCAGTTAGGAAGGATCGAGGAGATTATGCAGACAGACTAACTCAGTATGCGTTTGGCATTGTGCAACATGTCATCTCGAATGGGTCAGCAGCCAATCACAGAACCAACGCAAATTGACATAGATCGACTCACTTCATGCCAGAGGGCAATTTAGAGTATCCGGTTCACTTCATTTGCATCCCTTAGGAATGTTTGCTTTTTCATAGAAACAAAAAAAGAAAAAAGAGGGACAATAACACACACTCAGAAAGAGCCAGAAATATAAGTTTTTTTTTTAAAAGGAAAGAGCTGCTAACCATGATGCTTTCACTACTATTTAATAGAACAAGAGCGTCATACAACTTATTGGACTTTATTTAAATAGCTTTTAGCAAATCTGTGATTCCATTACACCATGTTACTGCAGATTAATGGTTTTTACATTATTATCTTCTGCCCTCCTCTTCGTAAAATAAATATAGCCAGATAAAATCATGAAGGTTGTCAGGGTAGTAAATGTTTTTTCAGACAAGAATTAAGTGAAAAAGGAGCACTGATTTGGTTCAGTGGACAGAGTAGGCACCTGTGCATAAGGGCTGCAGTCTTCGATGTTACTGGTTGCAGGTTTGATTCCTGGTTCTGGTGCTCTTTGGTGCATATCATTCTCTACTTTCTCTCCCTATATTACTTTTTCTAAAGCGTTCCGGATGCCAAAACGCCAAAAAATAACCATGTCCTTGTCCTCTGGTTTATGTCTTCCCTTTACCCCCAACCCCTCTTCCTCCCTCTGTATCCTAGGCACAGAGGGAAATTAGTTCCCAGTGGTTTGAAACCTCTATCAGGATGGCAGCTTTTCACTGATTCAGTTTGTGATTTTCTTGTGCAGACTCAATGCCCAGCCAGGCTCAGAACCTCATCTCTGTTGTATCCGGCTAAATTTTAAATGGTTGGTATGAAAGTTAGCACCTCAAAGTCTGAGGCCATGGTTTTCTGCCAAAATGAACAATCAACTATTGTGTGACATGGAGTAAGTGTGCTGGCTTGTTGTCGCTTTGTTTCTGATTGCCCCTTACCTTGTTGTGCAATAAAAACTATGGATGTCTAAACCCGTCTATTAACAATTACAGAATACCAAAGTCAAGAGACAAAGCAGGTCAGCTACAGTCTGTTAAAAGAATGATGTGAGACGAGTGGATGTGAGTTATCGACACAAATGTAAGACTCAAGCCTCTGGAGTGCAAATGGCAAACTGGGAGAGGTTTTATTTTTCCAAAACAAAAACGTAAAGGTTTTTTTTCCAGGAATCGTACAATCCCGATAGGCATGTCATTGCCAACAGTATCAGTGTGTCTTATCAGCTCACTGTGTGCTAGTCCAATACATTAACACCAACCATAATCACATCTAAGTGGCAAACACATCAATCACTTATTACGGTAGTGTAAACAAAATAAATAGCCATCGGAATGATGACCATCAACATTCTTAAAGCGCCGCAAAAATAGTGTCAATATAGCCAACAAAATACTTCCTGTTGTTCTGTGTGTGTGTGTGTGTGTGTGTGTGTGTGTGTGTGTAAAATAATTTATGTAACAACCAGAGGTAGATGCATAATAAGGAACTTTGATCCTCTGCAATAAATCCTATCCAAAAAGGAGGTGGAGAAATGCATTTGCACGCTTTCTCATGCACATACAGCCACAAAGAAAAATTATAGTCGCTGCTGGCTCTAGCATTGAAAAGAAACTGATATTTATGACATTGGCCAGTAATGGAAATGGATTTGTAATTTGTGATACATTAGGAGTGAGAAAATAATTAAATATTTTTCCAATCAGAGATACAGTCAAGTACTGTTTAAGTAAAACTGTAAAACAGTGAGAATGATGTATAAAAAACACCTCGTCAATATAGCCTCATCAGAGATCAAAACTTTGGGGGTTTTTTTATCTGAAAGAAAAACTCTGAATTGTTTGTATTGCCTAGTACAAACAAGCTTATTGGTGCAAAAGTATAGTTAAAGAAATAAAGCAGTTGCTACCAAAGGAAGCAAGGGGAGTGCCCTGAGACAACTCTCCAGCAACAGTCAAAGTGTATTTCAGAATCAAGGTTTTTTTGTATGTCTTTGTCCATTATGCACAGGCTATTCGTTTACTCGTTGGTATCCGAGTGTTGCTACCAGTCAACCAGTCTCTTTGCCTATTTACATTCCAAAGCCATCAGTTTCCTTTTTCCAGGCTGCTGACAGTTGAGGCAGCAACATGTGTAAGAGTTGACATAGCTGACATTCTGAAAGAAACAGAAAAAGATGTTTGGATGTGGTCTGGATGGGAATGAGTAATGCTTGCATAGGCGATGCCTGGGTTTTTGTCCTCGTTTGGCCACACCTTTACGAAGGCATTTAAGGGCAGCTCTCCATCACTTAACTGAAATTTTTTTTTAAATTATTTTTATTTGACAGAAATGGGGTTTTTTTTGTATGGTTTTGGGTTTTCTTTAAAATGGAATTTGTTCTACAAATACCTTACAGCACCTTAGCATTCAGCAGTAAATAAAGACTCCGAAATGCCAACACAGCGCAATAATTTGAAATACTGTACAATGTCCCCTTTAAAATACACTATCAGGCTTTGTTAAGCAATAAGATTAAGCCTGATTAGGTTATTAGTGTCGTCGTCCTCATGAAGTGTCAAATGTAGACTGACTGCTCAGAGGAGAAGGATGGTCGACTTTATCAATACTTTTATTCTATTGTCTGAAAATACTAATAAGAAATGGTAATATATTTGGTTTTCCTTACTCCATGCATTTGTAGGTGAAAATTGGCAAACTCAGCAGAAAGCAACAGAAGAAGGAAAAACAAAGGTAGAGACAAGCTTAGGCAGTGTTAGTGTATATATTGCCAATGATATCCACCTGTGAAATTGCAGCATTGTGAACACTTGATAGACAGACCAAATGCCCCCTTGTGTCCAACAAAAGAGGGGGAAAAAAAGAAAGGTATTCTTGAAATTGCTTTCCTATCAAACTATTTAAAATCCAACATATACTGTACATATAAGTTGGTTTGAAACAGCCTGAGTGTTCTTTTGTATGGGTGGGCACATACTGTACACATCATCTTCTGTCCTGTTGTTGCCAATGGACAGGTTCTGCAAAGTGCTGTTAGTAACTTAATCTACTGTAATAGTTTTGTCATCTATGTTTTTTGTTGGCATTGCATTTGATGCAGGGTTCAAAATTATTTTTTTGACTCATCGACTTCCCATCAATTGTTCAACAAAGTGTCGCCTCATTAACCGTATACAAGACCAGAAACAAGTATTTAGGATGAAGGCAGCGTCTCAGTCAGACCAATCAAACTGCTGCTGTATCCAGGAGAGATTTTCAAACAATGTCATATTTGCTTCATCCAGATTCTACTGCTGTTCAGAACACTTGTCAAAACGTCACACATCTCACACGAGGTTTGTCCAGGATTCAGGTGAGGCTCTGAGCGCCCTGGTGACATCCCCACTGACAGCAGAGTGATTATTCCGATCACGCCCTGCCTGTAATCAATGACAGAAGGTCACAAGCACACGTGCCTCAAACGCACACAGTGACGACACGTTGGTACACAACACATACACTTGCCTCAAGACGGACTCCTTTTTACTGCCGCTTACAATCTGCGACACTAACATATGAATACAAAACAGATAGAAAATACTCACACATGCACGAAGCCTAAAACACAATCTTGGATCAATAGATTAGGTCGTAACCCCAGAGATGAACCATATGGAACATCAATAGGCTCATCAATCACGCAATCACAGGAAATGGCAGGGTCACTCTGTGTGTGTGTGTGTGTGTGTGTGTGTGTGTGTGTGTGTGTGTGTGCGTGTGTGAGAATGTCCCTTCTCTGTAAATTATGTCAGCACATATTTAAAAGGTTATGAATACATTTCCTGGATCAGCCTTATGTATGGCTTGGTCCCACTGAAACTATGTGTCATTTTTCTGACGTGTGTTTGATTGTGTGTATGTGTGCTCTGGATTGGAACTATAGCCATTGATTACAGATGTGTGTGTGTGTGTGTGTTTGTGTGTGTCTGCGAGAAACTTATTTGCTTATATTTAAAGGTTATGAGTAGGACATTGACAGTGTGTCTAAGATAATGTTCTTGCATACAGCGAGGGCTGCTGTCCATGGTGTGTGTTTGAGCATGAGTGTGTGCGTGTATGTATGTATGTATGTGTGTGTGTGTGTCAGATATGGACAACCTGTCCACTTCTTACAGCTTCAAACTTTATGAACACCTTGTCACCTGATTATCATTCTGACCCTTGAGGTCGGCAGTGACTGACCCGTCTATTTAAAGGGACATCAGGCCTGATCAAAGTAACAGAGCTCTGAAATGACTAATGAAGATGGCCGGTAGTATTTCATCATGAATAATCATTTGCATGTGACATCAGAGGCTATACGAGAGAGGAAGGGAAACGAGAATCAAAAATATCATATATGGAAAAAGTTGAATCATTATCTGCCATATTCATTCATGTATAGTTAGTCATGTTCTAACAATAAAGAATAATTAAACCACAATAAACCACCTGGTTTCTTCAACTTTCACCCAGAAGCAAAGATCAGACTTTTAATTTGAAAGAAATAATGATTAACATTTATTGTGATAATTAACGATGTCGCCTGATATTAACATTGTTATCGAGATAACATTTTGAGTCATATTGACGAGGCCTAGATACAATTTAGAAATGGTAGATAAAATTATAGTCGAGCAATCTCAGTAAGTTGAAATGTTTCTTTTTGTTGATATCACAGAACCCAAACACCACCATTAAAATTATCAATATCTCTTCTGAAGCAACCACACACCAATAAGTGATCATTCATCTCCCATTGAGCCCCTCAACCAAGGTACCTTGCCTGTTGTCATGGTAACTAAGTACTCTCCAAATGATTAGTTCACTCGCAGCAAATCCTGAGGATAAAAATCATAGCATGTTTATTTGGGTGTTTTGATTATGAGCACAGGTTTGTCCCGAGGTTATGTGCGCGAAAACACACACACACACACACACACACACACACTCTATGCTCCTCAAACAAATGGCTGTCCCTGCAGTGCCCCCTCAGTCGAAGCATCTCAAAGCTGCTGATGACACCACACCAGGTGTCGATGCGAGATGGCTCGGCCGGCTGTCACCGTCGAGTGCAGACAAACAAATTGGAGCTTAATGTGCAGAAAACAATAGAGATTCAGGTCGCACACACGCTCGTCTACTCATCCCCCCTCTGGATATTACAGGCAGCAGGGTGGCTCGGTTATTAGAGAGACATTACCCCAACAGGATGAGCTGTTTTTCAGCTCGATGCTCTGACCTGACTTGAGGTGAGGGGTGGAAGGACCATATGCTGATCAATGACATGACACGTTATGAGAAAATAATAGACATCAGTGAGAAGTGGAGAGTTACTAAGTTAAAAGGTACAGACAATCATTATCTCCAAAACAATGTGCAACAACCACTATCCTCAAGTCTGCATATATATTTCTACAAGCTACACCCCAACATCAGCCACTGTCTAGTCTCTAAACATCAGACCTGCACTGTCATCTCTCCAGCTGAAAAGGCCAGCAGCTGTTTTTGTCTTTCTACGAGGGATGTAAAGATTAATCGTGAAAAAAAAATCGATTCAAAAGGTGTCAAGGATCACATCAGTATACTCTGAAAAATGAATCACAATAATATCGTGAGCGTCAGCTGCTGTAGAGCAGAGGCGGTTGGAAGCTGCAGGGCAAGATTTTGAAAATGAGGACGCATCGCCGTCTTTTAAATCGGAGGTGTGGAGGCATTTTGGCTTCCCCGAAGACAGACAATAAAAAAGAGATGAGAAGATAACTGACGAGAAAATGTGTGTAAGTATTGCAAGAAACTAGGGAACTGCACAAACAGCCCAACCAACATAATGAAGCATTTAATCAACCGCACAATGAGAAGCTCCAATCACCTCCCCTTGTTGGAGAAAAAAAAACATTGAAAGTCTAAACCACACTGATAAGGAGGTTTGCAGCCCCTAAAAGGAATGGTTTTTAGTCATCATTTGTCTTCAGTCTCATTTTGTAAAACAAATCGTGAGAGAATCGTATTGTGAACCAAGTATCGTGAATCGTATCGTGAGTTTAGTGAATCGTTACATCCCTATACCAACGCCCTGAAAAGAGTAAGAAAAGTGCAGCAAAGATCCCCATGAGCCCTCTCTTTCTGCAAGACACACTTTTTTTTTCTTTTTTTTTTTTTTACTATAAAAGCTTTTTTTCCCCCCCCAAAGGAGCAGACTACCTTCGTAATAACTGCCATTAGATTGTGCCCAATCTCAGTCTCATATACCACCCTGCATGTGTCTAAAACAACACCATTTGGTGATTCTGTCTTTCGTTTGGTACAAACACGCTGATATTACTTGACTGTTCTTAGGCCACTATTTCTTCCCTTTAGGAGTTTTGGATTAAAAAAATTGTTTTTCTGGTTTTACTTTTGCTTTATCATAGAAGCGTCTGTGTCTGCCATTTCAATAGAACACAGATCATTTGATGGACCAAAGATTGCTTTCTTTGTGGGCAGACTCGATTTCTCAGAGCTCGGGGTTGCAGAGGAAACACCTTGCTCCTGTGCAGCACTGACGGTCTGGACTCGTGGTGGCTATCTTAGTCAATCCGTGCACAGTACCAGTTATCCACATTTAGACTTGTTTGCTAGCTCACCAAATGTTTCTGACAAATATCAGGTAAAGTAAATGTAGTTTTCATAACAGTCTGTTTATCTGGATTGTTTCAACGGTGAAAGTTTTTCTTAAGTTCTGCACTTTTCTATTACCTCAGTAATCTCTAGAGATATCTGTATTGAATGTAAAGCCTGTGGGCCATGTTGCGTTATGTGTACTTTCTCTCTCTCAGTCTTGTGTGCTCTCTCTTTTCAATCTCTTAGCAATCAGGGGCTGGAGTATAAAGGAAGGAGAGAGGCAGCCAGTTGCCATTGGGCCATTTGGCTGTGTCAGTTTGGGTGTTTTGAAGTCGAGAAACTTTCGTGTGCTCCTTCAGTATTCATTGAGGCCTTAGTGTTGGTGGTTTTCTTGTTAGGTCAGCCGTCTTGGGGAGCAGAACAGTCTTGACAAAAATATCTGGTTTCCAGATATCTAGTCGATGATTCATCGATGATCTAGTGTGGGGGCTTAATAGCATGTGTTTTAAATCGGACCACCCCTAATTTTATTTTCAGCAGATATGTTTTTGAATAAGGGCTCAGCAACTTAAGCCAGCCATTATGTTTAGCCTGAAAGTCTTTTGATAGTGACTTTTATTTATTTTATTTATTATTTTATCAACCACAACACCATTATAATAAAAAAAGAGATGCGTACATTTAAACAGTGTACCAGTAGTCCTGCAGACAGCGCCTGGTGCTGAAGCAAAGCGTCGTCACAGCAGTGACAGTTCTCTCAAGAATCCCCCTCGTCTTCAGCCTTAAAGACCAGTACGATATGGCCAAGTGATAACTCTGTGTGTGTGTGTGTGTGTGTGTGTGTGTGAGAGAGAGTGAGAGAGAGAGAGAGAGAGAATGCAACACGGACCTTGAGAAAGTCCAGACCTCACTGAGTTCTGGGCCGGTTGAGCCAATTTTCAAATTAAGTACTTAGCCTGTCATTCTGTATTCTGTAGCCAAATTGTACTGGACAGGTTTTTTAGGAAAAAAAAAAAAACCCGCACAGTCATCGTGACAACTGTTGCTGCTGTGTTTCAGCACCAGGCGCTGTGAAGTGTCGGCAGCGCTGCTCTCACAAATGTTCCGTGGCGACACTGTTTGGGTCTGTCACCGAGTGTCCTCGTGTTCTGAAGAAAATAAGAAGATTATATTTCAACAACACATAAGAGTTCAGGAAGCCGTGGTGTTTGTAGATGTCCTCCCACATCTCAAATCCAGTTTTCTTATCTCACGTCGAGTGAGAGAGTGAACGATGAGGACGGAAAATTTCTGCGAGGACGTCCGTTACAAAACCAGCCACGAAACACTGAGCACGCAGGTTAAGTTGTTATCATCGTGCTTGTTTTAAAATCGGACCTTTTATTGAAGTATATGCTCGTGGGTTGGCTGTTGACTTGAATGTGAGACAATTCCCCCTATAGCTAAACTTCAACATTTTGTTACTGTACTCCAGGAATTTACAGTTAGTGCTTTGTCACCTTCTCTTCGTGACACAAGAAGCTTTTTAACACGTCATAAATCCTGTCAAAAGGCATTCAGACATAAAGCTGCTTGGATTGAACATCCCTCAGGGCGTTTCACTGTGAAAAGGGGAACTATCTTCTTCTCAAGTTTTGCTGTTTTATGACTCAACTCAATACAGATTCCACTGGTGCGGTAGATGTTGCAGAAACATGGGAGTCATGTCTGAGTATTCACGGTGCGAGTGTGTACGTGTGCAGCATCTTCGGTGCTGCTGAGCTGGCAATAATTTAAACATCGAGATTTTACACCCAGGCTAAATATTCCCTCTGAAACACTCACTAGCAAGCACAATGCACACACTTGAGGTAAAATATTGAGCAATCATATTTCTTTAAAGGCTTTTTTTTGTGGGAGTGTGACAATCCACTTTCCACTTCGGATAACAAGGAAACAAGCGGTGAGCGTTTGGGAGGGCTGACAGTCATTAAGCGGGTTGTAAACAACACCTGATACAATCCCTTTGCAGACAGGACGAGCCGCGAACCCGGCGGCGTACAGTAGAGACTCGATGAATAACAGCAGAGAATAATGATAAGTGTGGTGTGATGGGAAAGCAGCCCACACAGCATCCCGGGCTTTGTTGTGGTTACAGGAACAAAAATTGCAGCGCATTCAGCAACTAATAATGACAATCAAAAGTTATTCAGCGGAGCAGAGCAGCAGGGACTGACTCAGAGTGTTGAGATGAGGCAGGAAATGAGGATCATTTCAGAAGCTAAAAAGCACTGTAGAGAAAAAGGGTGGGCCACTTTAGAGGAGGGAATACGTGGATTATAGGAGCAGTTTTGGGTAAACATATTTGGGTTTGTTTGATATTGATAGAAATATCTAAACTATTCAGTCAGTACTCTGGTCTTTGTAATGGCAGCATAAAAAATAAGACCTGGATTCAATCATCCTTTTCAATTTGCCACTCCAATACAGCCAACACTGTTAACTACATTTTGTAAAACTTCAATATGATACATTATGTTGTTTCCTTTTTTTACATTAGCAACCTTCACATAGTTCTGCTACAGAAAGAGACAGCAGACACTTATTCATTTGAAATAATGTAAAAAAAAATCAAATGGAGGATTTTCCCAAAATACAGTCAAGACCTAGCCTACTTTAAAATATCTTGATTATCAGCCATAATCTAAGTGGTGCCGTGCGGATCCTCACGCACTCTACCTGATTCTGCAGCTGCACTATTCTCTGTTTGTTTTTCCCCCCCCCCCATCATGTTGCTGTTTTTTTGGACATTTCTGTGTGCGTCAATCATTATGCAGTGGTTGTGTGGAGCTTACAGCCAACAGTCTGTAGGTCGGGGGTTAAAAAAAAACAAAAAAAAAAACAGCGACATTGTCATCACGCTGTCTCGCTCCTGTGTTCTCAATGTAACTTGTGCCTCTTAATTAGACCACAGAAGGACTTTGCAAACAGGATGGGGATTTGGACGGTCTGTCTGTGTCACGGCTGTATCTGACGGAGAACTGCAGACACAAACATTGAGCCGAATGAAGAGCACGGAAAACAAAAATCTGGCTCCAACTGGGCGCTTTATTCGCTCTATAATTCAGATAATATATACCCTGACAGGTTATGTTAAGCCAGTTAATGACGTAGGGCAGATAGTGTCACAAAAGTCACAAGCCAATAGATCAAACAGAATTCACAGTTTGCCTGAAAGTTCTCCTATTAACCTAACTTTATTCTGTGAGGTTTGTTGTCTAAAAGGCATCTAAGGTGAGTGGATGACGTTGCGCGTCTGCGGACTAGAGGGCATCAACACAATAATCTGTTCTGTGATATGGTCACTGTTGTGATTAAAGACCTCTGACTCCTCGCACAGGGGCATCTTTTGTGAGAACCAATCAGCTGACGGCAACACCGACAGCTACTGATTGATGGGATGGCTCTTTGGTCTAGTAAACAAAGACGGTGCAGCATTTAATGTAATCTGAGCTTGACCTGCATAAAACAGTGATTTAACTATAGACGTGAAAAAAGAAGAAGTTTAAAGAGGATGATCAGACATGCAGATATACCGTTAAACTGGGGACCGCTGGTTCTTCTTCTACATTGCTTGTTTGGTGGGGGGTTAGGGTCAAAGCAAGGCCAAAAAAGCCCCCAAACAAAAGTGAAAGAACACAAAAGACATGAGAGAAAAACCCATGTAAAGTGTATGTCCAGGTGAACCATATGCGGGGAAGCTGTCAACAGCGGCGGCCTTTCAACTATCAGGCGCTTTTACAACGTCGATGCAGCAGGATTTAACGAGTTGATATAACAAGAATCCCTGACAAAACACCATTATCACAGGATGGGAAATCATGAATTATGCGTCACTGGTTTTATATTAAAGGTAGCATTCTAAGCAGCCAGAGGGGGCGAGAGAAACACGCATCAGCATGGAGTCGTTCAATCAGGCCTCGGGGAAAGAGGGACAAGCCTTCACTGCTGCAGTATAGCATCTCTTTCTCAGCCTCCTCTCCCAGGCAGAAACCCTCTCCACCTGCGTCTGCCACAGGATCACAGCAGAGGCTGCTCGTGTTTTTGGCTGCAACAGTAATACATGGTGTTGTTGTTTACTATTCTGTTTTTGGTGGAAAAAGAGGAAATGACACGCATGAAAACGAGATTTGATAAAAGGTCAACTTATTTAAAGATTTGAGAGACGCAGACTTAAGGAGCTCAAGGTGGATGTGCTTTTAAACCCATTTATATCTGTAATCATAAATAATTGAGTGTCCAGATTACGGTCATAATCATAACTGTGAATTTATTGTTTATAGTGAAAGCAAGTTTCCTTTCTGACTTTCAGTTTGTGGTCTTATTACCGTCTCACCCTAACTTTTAGTCAACCTGACGACAGGCCGAGAGCTCCGTCTGATAATGTTCAAATAATTACACATCACAATCAAACCTTGCTGGTCAGATATCATGGTGTAAATGATTAGTGTTGTGATCTCTGGACATTTTTTCGGTGTTTTGCAACGAGTACTCGAGTGAGGCTGTGTTCAGATCACAGCATGTTATCTTTCGACTCAGGAACAAGACGGTGTGTTGTCAATTTATGAAACAATCTGCAGTTTAATCCCAGGCTACTGCAGTCTGCATGCTGAAGTGTCCATGGTCCAAACCCCCCCCCAAAGCACATAGTGTTTGAAGGCTGTGCTGTCAGTGTCACAGTGTGAGTGTCTGTATGATAATAGTTTCATCATGGGCACCCTGCACTGACGCCTCTGCTATACTCTATGAATGATTGCTGAATGGGTTATACAAATTGAATGCTATGACACAGAGTGCATTACATGAAAAATATATATAATATAAGAAGTGAGTCAAGAAAAACTGTCGAGAAGAATAATACAATGAAGGTCTGGAGAGAAAAAAAAAAAAAAAAAGGTAAATCCCTTGAATGATGGCACAACATAAAGCAATAGAAAATGAGTGAAGAGGAGTCACAAGGAGACAAAGACCTCCACCTTTCTATCTCTGTTGTCATCTTGTCCTCACTATTCATTCCCCCCCGTTCCCTTTTTTCCATAGCTCTCCCATCATCCGTCACTCACCCTATCTCAAACTCACGCCTTCCTAATGCTCTCCCGCTTAACTCCACCAGGATCATTATCATTTCCTGCAGTCTCTTGCTGCTTCATTTATTCACTCTTTAACTCCCTGTGATGCATTTGTTCTCCATTTCTCTCTCTCTCTCTCTCTCTCCCTCCCTCTCCACCCCTCCCCTCATCGTTCCTCAGTCCACGCCTCTCCCTCACTTCTTTAAAATGCCTTTAGTGTTTAAAATATTCTGCGGTCAATACGTATCACTTGGCAGGCACTTTCATTTCTCTGAAAATCCATGTCTCTCCTTCTCTGTCATGGAAGATCTTCAATTCGCTTCATAATTCATGTTCCTCCTTTGTCCGTCTCTCTCTCTCTCTCCCTCTAATCTCACCTCTTCGCTGTCTTGACTTTCTAAGCTTTACCATTTTTTTTTTCTCCTCTGTTCTTCTTTGTTTAATTACTCAAGTCCTCCATCTAATTGCTCATTCACACTGAGTCGTGCCTCACTCAAAATTATAGCTCACCTTAGAAAACCTCTCCAACACTGTCAAGTCTGTTAAATCCACCAAGCCTGTGTACAGTAATATGCAGGCTTGGCAGAGGACCCTGGCTTTTGAGCAATCGGGGTTTTCCTTTATAGAGGACTCTTTGGCGCCCCCTAAAAAGATTTCACGCAGTGCCAAAAAAAAGTTATTAATTAGCAATTCAAATTCTTTTTGAATGTTTTAATAGAGATATATCAAACAAACGTTGAACAAGCATAACAAACTAAATAAATGCAACATTTTTGACTTCCAGCAGTCAACTCCCCTCTCATCTAATTACAAATGTGGTTCACAGTGGATAGCCAGCTGCTGCACTGTTTGTTTGTTTTGATGGGTCTGAACTCTCCACAGTAAAACGCGCAAAAATCATTTGGACAGGGTCGGAAATTTACACCCGCCAAATGCAGGAAGATTTTTAAAACCATAGTATATAGTATTAAGATATACTCCTCTGCCGTCTGCAGGCGAAACATCGCGGGCCCCGCTGACATACATTGCTGCACAAAACATTCACAGACCGGATAAGCAGACCACAAGTGCAGCCATTTACTTTCAGTGCAGCTGTATGATGGAACAAAGGCAACATGGTCTGGTCAAACAGTTGGTTAAAGTTTTCTTTGTTCACTCGTGTCTGCATAGATCACAGTGTTTCCCACTGAGTGACGCGATACCTGCGGGGGGGGGGGGGGGGTTCTGGCTGGGGAGACAGGCTCGACATATTTGAACTCTATAGGGGGTATATTTTAATATGAGGTCTGTATAAAAAGTATAACCCTAACCCAAAACACAGCCATGAGAAGCTTTTGCTGCATCTTATCTCTCCGCAGGAGTCTCGGGGAAATTTTCTCGTGCACGCTCTCTCTCTCTCCCTTGCTGTCTCATGTGCAATTTTAATCAATAAAACACAGATCGGAAATATACTTTGGCCGGCCGCCCATGTATCATCTATGTGTGGCAAACTCTGAATCAACTACCACTAGCTTATCAGCGGTACCCTGATCCCACAGCCTGCTGTGGTCTGCAAACTTCTCCATACAGAGTCTGTTAAACAGCGCTGCGTTATAGACACTGATGATATGCATGCTAAATGCACGCTCCACTTTTCACTTCCAACACGGGCCGCAGAAGGAGAGGAGGACGGTGACGAATAGGCGAAGGAGAGAAAAGAGTGAGGGACCGAGCAAGAAGCCAAGAACATCCCTTCAGATATGATTCTTAACAGATTGTGACGACGTGCGTAAATAAATGAATCCATCTTACACCCAGATGTTTGTCTGTTTCTTGTTGATCATCAAGCAAGCTTTATAACTTTGGAACCATACAGAACTTTCTCAACTCGCATAATAAATGACCCCTTGCCCAGAGCCAATAGCTATCATGGCAACAGTGACTCAACACTGACTCCACTGCGAACAGTTTAGCAAACAGGCTGAAGTAGCGACAAGACAAAAACACCATGACATGAATCTCGGGTCACATCACCCACCTCTACTTTCCACTGTAACTCCCTTTTGTGTACAACAAAGCATCTTCCAAAGGCTGAGACCAGATCTTGACCGGACTCAACTTTGTTCAGCAAAATAACAGAGAGAGAAAAAAAATACAATTCTAAAATGCTATGGCTCCTTGTAGAGCTAGTACAGTCATTTCATTGATTAAAAGAAACCCCGCTCTCTTTTTGAGACACAATCCCTTTTTCTTTTTTTTTTTGCTTTCTCAATCAAAATATGGTCCATATTTCGATTTTAAGAAATGGAAAGAGAGAATTTGCTGCATTTGTTAATACTTTTCAAATGGATATTTATTTTGGAGTTTAACTAAAAAGAAGACATCTGAGAAGTGCCCCCGTGCGTGTAGAAATTGTGACCGGCAGTTTTTACAATTAGATATTTTAAAGACTGCAGGATAAATCACGAGTCAGAAACATTAGATGATTCCTTAACAAGTAAAGTTGTTTTTGGAGTAGCAGAAGCCAGCGATCTCTGCCTAGAACCGTCCCTGTGATAGCAGCAGCAGTTCCCAACCTTTGTTCCTAGTATCAAAGAACTACTCTTAGTTTGAGACACAACCTCTAAGAGCTGTACAGTTGTTTTGTGACTTTGCTAAGTTGAAAGACCACTTCTGTATCGAACACTGTATTATTTAAAATGTGAAATAAGCTTAGTCAGGGACATCCTAGCCCTAAAGGTGGGCTTAGTGTGAGCCGTACAGAATCTAAAATAAAACTAATTCATACAAAAAAAAAAGAAAAGGAAAAAAGTTTTGTTTTTTTTACTTTTCTCTCAGAAGTCTGGGTGTAAGGATCCAATGTGATGCTAATGAAACCTGTAAGGCCACATCAATAACAGAAGTGACCTCAAGGCAGGACACACAACCCTTATATGGTGGATTGCTTGCTGTGAAAAAGGCAACAGCCACAAAAACCAGGACCAGAAAACATTATAAAGCAGCATCAAATGTCTCTTGACATTAAAAGAAACCAAAGCAAAAGCAGAGCTGAAACGTTGAAGTTTTAGCTAGGTGACGGCTGTAAAGACAAATACTGGATTCATAGTTTGACCACAGAGTTAATGGGACCTTTCACGAGTTCACAGTAGACTTATCTCCCGTTTTATCAAAGGTATTGGCACACAAGAACATTCATTGATTAATAAATAGGAGAACTTACCATTTGCTGACGTTTATAGTGTCCCCACGTCCTGAATCATCTTGATGCAAACCTTCCTTTTTTATAAGCGAGTCTGTGTTCATTTGTATCCAGTCCAGTCACAACAGGTCTTTCTTGGGTGCTATATTTTATGTGGCAAACCCACTCTGAAGAACGAGGTCTTGAAGTGTTCAGGTTCATGTCTAAAGTTTGATAAGTTAAAACCGTTTTCAGATTTATTTATTTTTTTTCTCTCACGCAAAACAGCTTTAGCTCGTCGGACCAAACGAGCTCACGTGCCAATCACTCATCACGCGTGACGTCGCGTTTTCTGTCAGCGATAAAACGTTTATCTTCTCAAACTGTAAATCATTAAAACTACCTTATAGTAAATATTTATGAAACTCGAAATGAATGTTTTGTAAAGTATTTAAAACGTGACTAAATGCATATAGTCTAAGTGAGAGAAAATGTACATCTTCACATACACAAAGATGTTTAAGATTGTTGGGAAATGAAATAATGACAGGAGAACCACATAATAAGCACCTGTTGAGACACTTCACTGTTCTTGAATTATCCCTCCGGATCAAAAGTATCTATCTATCTCTCTATTTATGAAACTGTTTTGTTTGTCGTCGTGTGTATCTCCTGATGCTCACACACATGGTGCTGAGGGTAAACGTATAGGGGTCTTTATATAGGCCATAGTGAAATATTTGTGCGCAATACTTTCAAGTCTACTCTGTATAAGATATGTTAGACAGGACCTGGCTGATAAAGTTAATAAAAATAAAAACAATATAAATAGAAAATATAAATAGAAAATAAAACGTGATCCTTTGTACATACTGGATATTCAATGAAAGAAAATACAGTGCACATGATTCTTTTGAGGAAAACAATGATAGTTTATTCAAATCAGTAATTATTGAATGCAAGGTAAAATGAACATCCATCTGTCCAATTTTTTTAATTTCACCCGAGAAAGACAACCAAACTCAACAATCACGAGTGGAAATGCAAAAACTCGAGTGACGACTCAAAACTGACCATCTGTGGCCTATTTGAAAGTTTGCCTCTGTCTCTGATGACTCATATAAAATACACCAACAAGACAAAAGTAGAGTAAAAAGAGAGTTTCAAGGGACACGTTTTACCCTGTGGAAAAAAATATTACCTTTAATTAAACCCCTAAAAAATACACCAATAAAATGTTGACATTCACAGTCAGGCCTGACCTCCCCGAGGTCATTTATGGAGAATATGAAAGGTTACAGGAAGATGGAAAAGAGGAAAGGGGGAATAGGAGATATACTATAGAAAAGGAAGAGAGGGTGTCAGGCAGACATTGAAAGTTTGACCTGAAGGTATACTGAATAATGGATGTTTGGAGTGTGGAGAGGAGAGGAGAGGAGAGGTCGGAGATTCCCACACCTCATCTTCCCCAACTGCTTGACTAGACATGTATTTCCTTACGTGTTGTATTATTGTTATTCATTTATTTGTTTTTGATGGGTACAAACATGCACACCTTTATTTAATGAATTAAGGCACTGTGATAATTGTCATAATCACATTTTTGTGAATACAATCTCCGTACATTCATGGTTAAAAAAGCAGTTTGTTATACTATTTTGTATTCTATTTGTAATACACATAACCAGTGATTGCTTTGTATGACTTTGAATGACAGCTGATAAATCTTAAGAACAAGTCATTGACAAATAACTTCAAATGTTGTATTTCCAACCGAAAGAAAACCCACATCAAATATATCTTGTTAGTCACGTGTTGCTCTCCAGCCTCCTGCACTCCTCTCTCTCAACCATGAGGGAGAGGCACTCCTCTCTCCTACAATGTATTTTAATATGCTTTAAGTCTTATTGCAGATATTGGGTGTCGTTTGTAGAACAGGTAATACTCACCTAAGAGTAAATTGATTTTCCTTCCCTTTTGGTAGGTTCAAACTCCTATGTAATAAGAGGCTCTGGGGCTTCGACGTTGGACTTGGTGTGGAACTCTCTGTCTCTCAGTTAATCAGGAGCGATGACGTAACTCATCCATCATAGGCCTAATGGATGTGTTCTAAATTGTAGCAAATTACAATACTTCACACAAAACCTACGAACGTGAAAACACAGATTTTTAAAACTACTTCAAAAATTAAAAGTACACAAAAAAATGTAATTAGTTACTTTACGCCTCTGCAAGCCAGCAATGAAGAGGAAGACAATCGAGTTTCTGGAACTGCAAGGTGCTAACTCTGTCATACCCGTACATCTTTATTTCAATTACTGTGCACTTATACCTTCTTTTTGTATTAAACATGGTAATTTTGTATTTTCACTTTGTACTTACATTTTGACACTTTATTCTTTTGTTGACACTTTATCTTTGGTTCAATTTTAGTATAACTGCACTGTCGTCCTCAGTTTTCAGACTCTGACACATCAAATGTGGAGGCTCCATTGACTACAAATGCACTGTCCTTCCCCTCAAGCTGAGGCCTTTTTTTTTTCTTTTTTTTTGTTTTCTTTTGTTTTTTAAATATTTTTGGTTTGATTCATATTTCGATATTTATTATGATTTGGTTTTATTATTACTCTTGGTTTTCTGCAAGTTTTTAGAATACGTTTACAACAAACTTGATTCGCTCTGAGCTTTGCCTGTCATATTCATCGGTTTGAGTCATGTCCAATTCCTGAATTGTATCCACATCCAAGCTCACCTGCCTGCTGACATTACAATCCAGGTATTGGACAGCGTCTCTGCACACTTTGTATGCAGAAAAGTGTGAGACGGTCAGACACTTGTTCAACAATTAAAGACTTTGTTGGAAAGAAGAGAGAACTGTAGCTAAATTGATTCAATACTCTGAGCACTCTTTACTCTGTCAGCACATAAGTGTTGGTGTGTCGGGTTGGACCATGGCCTACAGCTGATTGACCCTTTAACATTCTTAGTCATAAGCATCATCCCTCTGCAAATGTCTCCAAGCAAAATGACACCAAGAGGGAAAATATGAATGAAAATTAGTCTTAAGCTATCAAGATCCTCAGTATCTCAGAGGAACTTTGTGTATCTGTGCATATTCCTCGCCTATTTAGTTTGAATATATTTAAAGTTGTTTCTGTATTAATGGCTGTTGATGTGAAATGTCAGCAGCCTAAAGCAAAGTGAAGATGTATACACACTATTAGAATCATCATGGAGGAAATTAGCGGGAGAGAAAGTGAAGTTGCCATTGGCTGTGATTTTTAAACTGGCAAATGTTTCTGTCAGCACATTCAGGAGTCTGATAAGCATGAATAGGGGATGAAATCACCCTGTAAGTTGGCCATTATAGTGTTGTGAAGGTCTCCTACTTTGCTGTGGAATAAACACATGCACCGCCAGTGCTCTCTGAGGAAATCCTTGTTTTTTCATATTTATGCCTGAAATAAGTAACCGGAGAAGACTCGTTCAAATTAAAATCTTCTTTGGGTTTAAGTGTCATCTGACATAGAACGCCCTACATGTTTATTGACATGTGCAAAGGTGAACCATAAAAAATATGGGTAGAAAGTTTGAATTTGTCAAAATAATTATTTAACTTTTTTTGTTTTTTTCTTTGTTCATTATCACATCAGATTTAATCTTTATGGTACTTTACTGCTAATCTGTTCTTTCCAAATAAGGTTATGTTTTTAGATGGTTATGTCAGAGAAAATGTGTTTTCCTCAACAACATTTTAATCACTGCAGTCTTAATGTGCTAAATGTTTCATTCTGGGCAGCAGTAGCTCAGTCAGTAGGGACATGGGGTTGGGAACTAGAGGGTCACCAGTTCAAGTCCCAGAATGACTGAAGTATGGAATTTCCGAGCACTGCAGAGTTGCACCTGAGCAAGGTGCTGGACTTATGAAGCATATAGCATTCTTTATCAACCTCTCGGATACATCTAAAACGTTTTAAGGCCCATTGATGTTTCTTTGATTAATACATTTAAAGCTGTGCTGCTTGAGAACAGACTGCTAAAATAGGTGACCAGTCATTTGCTGCGGACACAAAATGTAAGCTGATGCTTTATATTTGAGCCAATTTAATAATACTGAAAACCCAAATGAGAATAAAGTGGGACATGTCTTTATGTGTGTCTCTATGTTGATGTCCTTGACCCCAAAATGTAACTGATTGTTTCCTCTGAAGGATGTGAAAGATGCAGCGTGACCACAGACGTGGCGTCGAAAAGCAATCGTAAACATGTTGTCACCGCCACACGATCCATCCTGTTTTGTTTTTTGTTTGCAGCATTGTTTCAGCTAATCATTTCAATTTCCAAGATGTCAGAATGCAGTGTTGAGACACATCAGTCTCACAAATTTGATCAAATTCCAATTGCTGGGGAGACATTGCCCGACGAGGGGACTGATGATTACACAGGCGGAGACTGTGAGAGACAATAAGGCCGAAAGCAACAGAGGCATTGATGCTGTGTGAGCACACATCGCAGCTCTGAATGCACAGAGAACAATACATAATGTGAAGACAATAAGTTTGACAGTTAGAGGAAAACATAGACTTCAAGCTTCATAGCCCCAAAACAGGAGAGAAAAAACGAGTCCTTGAAGCCAGACAGGTTTGAATATGTGCTCCTATTGCTTGTGAATCTCTAAACTGCGTATCTCAATTTCTACAGATAGATGAAGAAAAACAATAATATTGTCTGTTTTTACAGTACACACACACACACACACACACACACACACATTGAATTTCTTTTGAATGATCCACATGAAACAGATAAACTCTTTCCATCAAGGCCTCTGTTAAACTTTAACACACAATGATGAATAATAAGTCAAAACAAAACACTTGGAGATAAATAGTAAACTGGGGCTAAAGATGCCAGCCTGCATGGAAATATTTGAAAATCCAGTATTTATAGGATAGTTTTGATCATCTGCTGTTCTGATGTCTCGCCCCGGTGTCCTCTCATGTGCTCGGGAAAAAATTAAAATGCATTTTATTAAAAAAAGATGGAGAAGGTTAGAAAAGAAGAGGAGAGGTGGATTGCAAGGTGAGAAAACGGAGCAAAAGCTTTTCCCCAGCAATACAAATGCTCTTTTGGAAACACACACACACACACACACACACACACACACACACACACACACACACACACACACACATACACACACACACACACACACACACACAGACAAAGACACAGACACACAGCAGTCAAGAGCAGACAGACACATTGCATTATCAGTGTTTTTCAACGGAGATGTTAACAGAATTTTTATTAAAGTTCCCCTGAGCCCCTTTTGTGAAGGACGGCACAAGGAAAATCTTTAACCCTTTTCACACGTACAGAAATCTCCTGAAAAACTCCAGAGGGGAGATTATCTGTAGGGGCTGTATTATTCACTCAGATCCTCCTGCATAGAGTTTCTGCACACGACCACTACGATCTCCTTGCGCGTGAATAAAGGGCTACATTACGTTTTGTATTGGCTCGTATGTTGTTCTCAGCTCTTTTGTGGATGTTACCATTGGACTGCACATAGCATTGGTACAGTATAAATGCAGACATTGCCATTATGGCGTTGTGAAGAGAAAATAGAGAGAAAATACAAAAGAGACAGTGTGCAGATATTTACACAACTCAAATTTAGGAAAGAAAAGAAGAACAGATTATACATCAAATCCCTCTGCAGTGGACCTGACTGGGAGGCTGATGATACACAGCCGACATGCTGAGGCCATGTAGAGCTGTAATTATACTTCCAGAAGGGAAAGGGATTGGTTAGAGAGATCCTATAGATACTCATATGACATCCATCTAGCCATCTATCCATCCGTCCTCTTTTGTAAGAGTTATGGAATTCAGTCACATATCTCAGAGCAGTCAATGTTGGAATCATTCAATATTCAATACGCCTAGAAGGTACATAATTTCCCTCTCTCTCTCTTTATCTTATTGTCTATCAGCATCCTGCTCAATGTATGCTTGTAGAATATCAAACTTTGTAGCTATCAACAAGCCACATTCAGAGAACAGAGATCATCTATCTATCCATCCATCCATCCATCCATCCATCCATCCGTCAGTACTTCGATCTTCCTTCATATTTCTTCTGACAAAAATGGTACCACATCTCAATCAACCACCATGAAGTCATGACAACCGCAACAACAACGCTGCTTCATGCATGAGCAACAACAAACACCAACACACACAAACATCTTCGTACTTCATTGCTCTCTCACACACAGGCATACAGAGTCAAACCTTCTGTCAACAGTGTAGGTAACTCATACATAAACATGAATTACAATAAACAGAAATGATGTTTGCGAGACGTTGTAACAGAGACACAGGCCGTCTCACAGACGGACAGACAGACAGGCAGGAGGCAGGGGGTGCATACAGAGAAGATGTGCGAGTGGGATGCTGAAAAACAGGAATCTTCTCTGTGTGTGTATTCAAGAATCCGTTTTGTTTTATTCTTTCGTTGGAGCAAACAAGTGTCCGTGAACTGTTGCATGTGGCTTTTATATTCCTTTTCAAGTGTTCTGCCTTTTATTCATTTGATTGATTTTCCTTTTTTCGCCTTGAACGTCTTCATAATTATGTGCAGCTGCATGTGTCTGTGTGTTGACCTCTCCAGTAGTCACCCGGGTGTTTAATATTCTAGTCTGACACCGACTCTCTGTGGCCAATCATCAAACACTTGTACACTCACACACACACACACACACACATATTCAAATTCTGCCACGCTGCCAGATAATTTTGCTGCAGGCTCTAATGCAGTGTTAATCAAATCTAATCAATGTTCAGTGTTTGAACATGAAGATAAATTGATAATGCTAAGCATAATATAGATGTAAGATAAGAGGCCTTTGTCTTTTGATAGACAGCTCCGCTGTACTGATCACATTTGTCAAAGTCCCTAAATTGGACAAAGTTTGATGTTAAAATGTTACATTTAATGAAGAAAAATACCAAAGTATATTACATTGACCTTTGAGGTAAAATATCTTTATTTTTCCCTTGGAGTAATGCTTGAGGAAAAGGTAATGGAGTCAGTAAAATCAACATCATCATAGATTTGTCTTATGTGTCCAGTTGTCATTTTAACCTTCTCTGCAGCTCAAGAGAAAAGCTCAGGGATTGTACAATACACACAGTACATTTCTATTTGAATACAATCGCATGATTTTTCTTGTAAATTTAAAATCCTGACTTCCTGAAGGTCTAAAAAGCGAGGTCAGAGCATCACAGCATTATAATTTATCTTGTAAGGGCAGAAGTGTGTAATCCACATTTTTCTGAGCTTGTTGTGGATAAAAACTGACCTTTGTTTGGCAGTAGATGAAGAGTTACAGGGTTCATGAAAATAACTCTGATCAATATGAGCTATGGAGACTACAGTTAATTTTGCAAAAGGCTGTAAACATTAACTTCTGCTTTGACCCTGTTTATTCCAACACAAGTTTCTATGAGAGATGACTCAGTTTTGGAGCCAGCCCCATGTGGTCAGAACGGCAGAACAGTAACAATGATTTATTGAATTTTGCCTAAAAAAGATTTTGATATGAGCATTTAAATTTGTATTAAGTGCAACTTAATACAGGTGAACTTTTAGGAATAATATAAGCAACAATAAATAGGAAGATGAATACACAAGAAAGCTTGTAAAATGAAGAAAGCAGGCAAGCTCCAGAAGGATGCATGAGGTAAATTCCAGGGTGGGACTTTTTATCTTGTAAATATTTTGTTAGAAAAAAAAAAAAAAAAAAGAATTCACTTGACTTGGTATTTTAGTGTTCACAATCAAAGCTGTTCAGTTCACAGGGAACACGTCTGTGCTCCGAAAGGCTGCAGTGTCTGTCAGATTCACAACGAACGCCCACAGCTTGTCTGTTTTGTTTACAGAACAGAGGCATTGTTCTTGTCTCGCCACTCAAAATGGATTCACAAATGAACAAAACACACATTCTTCATTTTCGGTATGTTGTTATTACTTTTATTAATTATTATCATCGCCGTCATCACCAACATTATTCTTCAAGTTTAGCTGTGTAACAAACTTTTTCTTGGCTGTCAAAATATGCTGTTGAAATATCATTTTTTGCATGACAAAACCTAAAAACAATACCGTACAGAAAGGTAGCAGAATAAAATACAACATGAGAGAGAAAATAACCTAGAAATCAAAATTTTCTATAAGATCCATTCAACTTAATAGAAACAAAAAACCTACTAAAATATATCGGTTAAATGTACATAGATGATATGTGTATGCGTGTAAGTGTGTGTTTCTGACCAATTCTAAACTGGCCTGTAGCTCCCTTTTCTCCCATGATTAATACTGTACATCCCAAAACGTACACTCACTCCGTACCGCTGCCGGGCATTCAGGTTTTTTTTTGTGTGTGTGTTTGTGCTGTCCCTTCCTTGGCAATAAGAACATAATAAATTGAGTGCAAGTAACAGCATCATTTTCTAGAACATATTCTGACAAAGACAAAATTAAAACACTTGTTAAGGGCCTCCAATGTAAACGCTGATCTGAAATGCCATCAAGCCTTACACTTACTCTCAGAAATGAAGTGGAAAAAGGTCAGTTGTGCCCTGCAGAACTGCATCTCTTCCATAATTTGCCAATTTTTAACCATAATCAATAGCTGTAAATGACAGCTACTAATGCTTTAGACGTCCTTACTTGGTCTATGGCTGAAACGCATAAGAATAAAGTATTGATGGAAATGGTGACACAGGGGACTTATAATGTGGATTTTTTTTTTCTTCCTTTTTTCAAATTTCTGTTCTTTTACTCACAACTCAGTAAGTACAGGGAAGGGAATTTCTTATGAAAGCCAAACCACTGGAAGATTTTGGTATCACAGTGTGTTTTATGGTTGAGAAGTTCACCCAGATTTAAAAAAAAAAGGAAGAAAAAATAAAAATGGAAGCATTATCAAAGGACTATCCATCTTCCAAAAGATGAAAATGTTGATTTTTCATAATATTCAAGTCCTGTTGAAAAGTGAAATAACTGTAATCACTTTGCTTCGAGCAAGCATTTAGATCTTTTTTTCTTTTTACAGATGGTATCATCTCCCAATAAAAACCAAGGATCATTCAAGTGGGAGAGAAATTCAGCAAACTAAACGTTGATGTCAGCTAAAGACCACCGTCTGTCTGGGCTTGTTGAGTTAACCTCAGCTTTTTGGAGGGTAACACAGTATGACATCTACCTCCCATTTAAACACCCGTCTAGGAAGCTACCTTAATCCAGAGAAAGAGCAACAGCGAGATTTCCAAGGCAGGTTTAGAGACAAACAAAAACAAACTCAACGGGATGAACGAAAACATAAACTAAAACATTTTTTTATCACCCACTACAAGTCATCTGATCCCCTTCCCCCACCTTCTCCTCATATATTCTTCAAAGGCACCCATCCACCCAAACCAGCAGGTATCACTCTCTCCTTCCCTTTGTTCTGTCTCTCAAGTAAGCACTGCTTCATTCGGTTGTTTTTTCTTTGTTTTTGCTACATTTGCAAATGTAAACAGCTTGTATCATGCTAGCAGCCCTTAAAAAGATGCCCGTTAACTACATCATGTATACTGTATGTATAAAAAACATCACACATTCATCAACTCAGGGGTTTGTTTGTTTTTTTTTCGATTGAATTTGTTATTGAAGTCGTTAAGCAGTGAGAACGGAAAATAAAGGACAAACTTCAGAATTAAAGCATCTTCAACCATGCAAACATTCAGTAAAGAAGCCCAGCGGGACAGAAGTGGTACAGATAGAGAAGCCATGCATGGTTAAAGTGTTCAGAGGACAAAATAATCCCTGCAATCGTCTCTGTGGGGATTGTTTGTCAGACACAAGGTTGTCGTATGTCAACTGTGAAAACAGATGATTTCTGCGCATTTTTGATGCAGCAGTAAGAGGACATTCTCCTCCAAATATTCTCCAAATGTACTTCATCAATATATCTAGAAAGGTTCCTTAGTGTTGTAATACATATCAAACACTCTTGAGACAGTTTGTTTTGACTGTGTAGAAGTAAAGGCAGGGTACAGATACAGTACATATATAATTCCTCTCTTGCTATGAGCTGGTGATATGACTGCATGCAGGAAGTCTTCCATTCAAAATTGACATGGGCATATGTCTGAACATGTGCAGTTGAAGTTAATTCAAAAACAGTTAGCAAAACAACTGATTTCCTTTTGTAGGAGTGCATGTGAGTTTGTCTTCATGAACTGAAAGGTCTCAAATCAAGAGTCATAATGGAGGACTCTGACAGTGTGGTGTGTGGGAATCTGTTGGCCTGACATTACTAAATTCTTACAAAACCTTTTGACACAAATAAACCTTTTGGAAAAAAAAGAAAAAAAAAAGTAAAAGTTACCAGGCACTCTGCGGAATAGTTTTCATTCAGGTCTTTTGGCGTAAAAAAATATCATTTTTTTCTTTTTCCATCTGTCTTTTATTTTCTATCAGCCTTTTATTATTTCCTTCAAAGAAGTCCCTTGGTGTTTTTTTTTTGTGTGTTTGTTTCCTAGCAACTAAGGCATTAAGGCAGGAGAAGCGATTCCCTCTTTACAAAAATAAGCAAGTTGGCCACTTTGTTGATTCACTCTGAAGAAGAAGGACTTGAGGACCCAACTCTCAATTATAAACATAAACAATGAAAAACTGTCAAGTTTGGTTTAAATAGAGACTCAGTTATGGTTTTCGGAGGATCTTTTCTCTTCGAAACCAAAGCGGGGAATAAATGGCAACAAAGAGTGATGAGTTAGTTTGAATTGAAAGCAACATGAACGTTTGACTTCACTGATTTATAAAACACAGCATTAAATCTTGGGATCTTCAATATTACTTGGTATTAACTTGAACAGCTCCCATTCATTGGCAATGCGACTCACTTTGAAGGCCTTATCAGACACTACCATGCTACATTGGGGTTAACCTAGAAAACTCTCAGAAACATGAGATAGGCTGAATAAAACACTGTAGGCAAGAAGCTCTGTGTCAATACTGAGCAACAGTACAAACAGTTAACCCAAATAATTGATCATTACTTAAAAAAACAACAACCATGTTACTTACACACTTAAAAGACATACAGATATAATGAAACACACAAAGAACATTTTGACCTGTTATCACATAACATATATGAGAACCTCATGTAACATGCTAAGACTATTAGACCATGTAAAAATGTTGTGTCACATGCCATGTAACTGATGGGTTGGTGTGCAACACGTGACCCCTGAGGACTGAAAATCAGAGCGCAAGCCTTCATTATTTTACATCATGGTTTGGGGACGGACAATTCTTTTGATCCTTACACACATAAACACATACAAGCCTCCTCTTTTGCTGTACCATTGTGTGTAAGATGTCATATTCTCCATAAGAAAATAAACAACAAATACCTCACAAAAAAAAGAAACACAAACAAAAAAAGAAACAAACTCATATATACTACTTTTTATAGTACCATTTCCTGCAAGAAAAAGCATTATTTGCCTTTACAAAATAACATTATATATGAAAGTGTAGCAAATTGCATGTTTTGTACTATAACATTATCAATATTATTATTATCATTTTATTAATATAAATGTTAAGCAGGTTAATAGATGGTTGTTCTATTAGGCAGGCAGCCAGGCACATAGCTAGTATCATGGCACAGAGGAAGGTAGAAAATAATGTCACTTGGTTCAATCCAAATGGATGAAGAGAACACTTCAGTCCAGATTTTCTCTGGTTATACCAGTTTAAACTGGTTTCAAGGAGTTTGAAAAGTCTCGGTCAAATTTAAGCCAACCGGGCGTCCACATAGGACCACTTTTGCAGCTGTGGTAATTTTGCATCAACAGTTTAAAAAGAACATGGCACGTGTGAAAGAAGATCCATTAGTACCAAGGCAACCCCAGCTGAACTGCAGCAAAGAGCAAACTAGTTTAACTCAGAGAGAGCCAAAGGAAGTTTTGGTTTTAAATCCATTTGCACAGGGGTAACACAGTCACAAACATGCTCCGGACCTGAACATATTCGTTTTTAACCACATCAGATCTGGTTGTACCAAGAAAGAACAATCTGACTGATGGATCAGACAGGTTTGGAGTTCAGTAAAGTAACAGACCAGCATAGCTCAGGTAAGATAAAGTGTTTCACTTCCAGCATTTATTTGTTTTTGTCTTTTTTTTTTCTTCCTCTCTGCTGTATAGTTGCTGTGCAAGTGCCAAGCTCCTCGAACTCGTCCCATATGAGACCAGTCCAACTTTCAGTCAAGCCTCCAACCTCTTCTATGTGGAGAGCACAGGAAGTGGCTGTTTATTAAAAAGGAGGTGATTTTAGCTGCATGCCTGGACTCTGTTGTTAAATACTACTGTCCCTGCAGCAGTTCAGCAGGACCCTACAATGATATTTGACAAATTGACAGCCAAGTGCTTCCAGCATAAGGATGGGTTGAATTTAGTGCCCAGGTTAGGTCCACCTTAACATGTGCTGGCCTCCAGGAGCAAGAAGGCAAACAGCTTATTCTTCCAATATAAAATGTGTTGATAAGGGTTTGTGAGAGTCAAAGGCATCAGATTAATTACTCTCTGTAGTCTGACCAAGGTCTTTAGAATCGTTGTCAGTCATCTCTGTAGTTTGTGTGTCATCATTGCTACTATCTGATGCCATCTTGCCTCCCAGTTCCTGGTTTGGGACGTCACTAATGTCTTCTCTTACCTCCTTTTCAACTTCTGTTTCGTTGTCAAGAACTTCCGATTCTTTGTTGTCCTGAATATCTCCTTCGACATCATTGTTTTCATCTGTGATCTCCATGTGATCACCTTCAGCTTTTCCATCCGGTGTCACATTATGACTCCCTCGCTCTGACATCACTGCAGGGTTCGGAATAACGCCCTCCTGCGCAGGATCTCCTCTTTGTGAAATTTTATCCGAGCACCTGTGCAGCCCCCTTTGTATGTGTGTCGTGAAATCATAGCGATCCATGCACACATGGAGGCAAAAACTGCACTGGTATGGTCCCTGGTCGCCGTGGCAACTCATGTGCAAGGCGTGCATAACCTCGTCAAGGAAGTAGATCCCACAGTGGATGCAATGATTGGTCAGGTCATCCTGCGTTGACGCTTCTACCATTACGCGATTTGTTGGGACACTTGACCGACTTTTTGCCATATTAACCTTTTCTTCCTTTCTTACCTCTTCCCTCTGGTTTCCTCCTTCGTCTGTCCTCTCCTTTTCCTCTTTCACTCCTTTCCAGTTCTCTCTCAACCTCTCAGCAAGTGGCGACTCTTGCCTTCTCCTCTCTGCACCGTTTGTTGACATGTCCGCGTTTGCAGCACTTGTATCTCTTTGTCGTATTGCAAGATCAAGGGGAGCGTCATTTTCTAAAGAGGCTGCAGAAGAGGTTTGGGAGTGAAGTGGAGGGGGAGGATAGTGAGGAGGAGCTGGGGGAGGAGGAAGAGGAGAGTAAGGAGAAGCACAGTAAGGCACCGTGTAGCTTTGCTGATGATGCTGTACTGGAGTAACCATTGCACCGAGATAATGGGTGTTATTCCCGAGGCTGCCAGGGCTGCTTAGGTTACTGATGCTACCAGGAACACCAGAAGCAGCGGCCATCTTGTACTTGCTCCAGAATCTGAGCCAATCCGATTCAGGGGTCAAGTCAGGTGAGAGGGTTAGGGGTAAGGGTAAGGAGAAAAAGGGATACTGATACTTTTCAATGGGCGAACCAGGAGGTGAATAGCTTGACGGCTTTGATGGACGCATGTACTTCTCAATTGGACTTCCTCTTTCTGATCCCCCTCCTCCTTTACCTCCCTCTACCTTTGATGTTAACCCCCCCTCAGAGATTCCCCCATTGCCATCAGCTACCAATGATGAGGGTGGATGTGAGGGGAGCAGCAACGGAGGCATGCGCCTGTGGATCTCCAATGTTTGATTGGCAAGAAAGGCTTGAGTGGATCGGGGTGAGCGCGAGCGAGGGGAAGGCTGCTGGTTTTTGATTGAAGCACAGCTTCTGTCCGACTCCTCTCCGTTCATTCGCTCTTCGCTGGTGATGCGTTGTTGCTTTGGGGCGGGGGTTTCAGACGACAGTGAATCAGGGTTGAGCCGTTTCCTGGTTCGTCGTCGGATAATTTGTTCGCCGTTGTTCTGCTTTATGATGTTCAGAGGTCGAGGTGTCTGCAAGAGAAAGGGAACAACAAAGGGTGTGAAAAGATAGGATTGGTTTAACAGAAATACAGACTATTTCTAGATTAAAATTGGAAGAGTAGCTAAAGTTATTTTCCAATGTATTATTTGGGTTGCCTGTCAGGGGTTGCTTAAAAAGATATGACCCTTGAAATAACACTTTTCCATTTCAATAATGAAAGTCTGACAGCTCAAAGGTTCTAAATGGTTAATCATATTTGAAACACCTCAATTCATATATACCTCCAAACAGGACAACTTACTGCGGCATGCTTAAAAAAAAAATAATAATAATAAAAAGGGAAAACTAGAAACGTGATTGTTGCCCACACCACAAGAGGGAGCACTTACATCTGATGTAAATGAAGTTTGCCCTGAAAACTCAACTTTCACTCTCTGTCAGATCCCCCCACAAACACATGCTTTCATCAAGTATTACCGATAATCAATGAGTCTCTATGGAGCAAAGTAAACAAACTGTAACATTACATAAAGTGAATTTCTTTATGTTTAAAGATCCAGAAAACTATTTTGATGTTCCATTTTAAAAGTGTGCCAAAAAAACAACAACAAAAAAAACCAACCAGTCAAAATCATTTCCAGTCACATTAGCCAAAGATTCTGTGTCCTGAAAGAAGAATCAACTGCAGGCTTTAAAGTGCCTTTTTAAGTGTCTCACTTCAGCTCAAAGTAATGACTTGCTATCCTTCACTACTGGAAAAAAACAACCTCATTGAAGCCTGAAGTACACATTAAAAAAGTGACCTCCACAGAACATTTACTTAAAATAAATTGATATTCAACCTGCAAAGAGAAGAGCTTTTCAGCCATTAAAAACAGTTAATACATTCGCTTCCCAGACAGGCAGGTTGATTTTGCAGCTTTCTGTCACTGAACAGTATAAAAAAAAACTCTGTAGTTTTAGACACATACAGTATGTGTAATTCCTCTGGTCATCTCCTTTCTGTATGTGTTTAAGTGATGAAAGGCTTTTGACATACATCATGGCAGATGAAACCACTAAATCACTTAATGATGCATAGAGAAAGACTGGGTAGAAAGAGAGAGACTGTGAGGGAGATGCAGAGGAAGGGGAAGTGAGTTTAAAACAAAAAAAGAAAAAGGAATTAACCATGTGTACACACCTTTTTTTTTAACTTGGGATTCTAAAGAAATATTAATCTTATATATTCATAGTCATGTGTGCACCTGTATGTTTAGACCCGTGAATGCTCCTCAGTATAAGTGACAGAGATGCTGTGCCAAACTTTAACCACCATTCTATCAGTCTATCAGACCGAAAGCCTCAATATCTACGTAAAATCAAGTCCTGTGTAAAATTCTGACATTTCTTCTTATTCTTTATGGACCTCTGGTTCTGTGTACGTAGCGATAGATGAGTGATTTCAGGAGCATTTGTTTGGCGTAGAATGAAATAAATAAAAGTACAAAGAAACAGTGAGCAAAAATAAAGGGGGTAAAACTCTAAAAGTAACTAACATTTTTTGATAAATCAAATCAAACATTCACCAATAACTTCTTAAGAGTTCTCTTGAAAAGATTCCTCAGTGGAGAACCAACATTGGACTGATTGCTTGTTCTTCATTCATGGGATTGTTGGCACCTGTGTTCTTAAATTGATGAACGCCATGACCTTGTTAACAGGAAACTTGCGATTGTTCTTCGGACACTGGATCAAAAAGAGCTGTGGAAAGACGAGCTCAAATGATCTTCTGGTGATAATGCACTGGACGCCAAGTTAGAAATACTGAAGTAGTTCTAAAGTGGATAGAGTGCAGCTCGAAATTAAGCCAAAACAGGCTGATTTGATTTGATGATATTTAGGAGCATCAGTAGTGAATGGAAAATACCCACTACATCAGATGTCCAACACTAGTAATCAGAAACACATATGAAGTGAAAAAGACAACAACTGAATCTTGGGAAAAGATAATCCAGAGACCAGGGCACTGGTCCTAGCTCATATTACCTGAAGTGCTAATGTTACATTCTTAATAACAAATGTGCACAATTACATGATTTTTCCCTGCCGCATCAGCACTCACATGACTCATAAGAGTGCTCTCTACTGTTCTTTGCTGTGAAGAAACGCCAGATGGGAATAGAGTGGTGAATGTCTGAACCATTTTTAAAAAACCCGTAAGAAGGTTTTAAGAACAAGTTTCCTCTTAAGAACAGACGATGAATGAGGCCCACTGTGCTCCCCTTTTTCTTATGTGTAAATACCCAAGTGTCATGACATTTAAGAGTTACAATACAGTTACTGAGGAGTTTGTAAAGAGCATCCCTCCTCTCTCTCTTTCTATGTTAATGCTCTCTATATATAATATAATTATTTATTTCCTTTTCTAGAAGTCCACCTCTCTTTCTCTCAACATTGTCTTCCATTCATCCTTACTATTCTGAACGCGCTGGTGGAAATGGTGTGTAATGGCAGGATAACAGAAATGATTCAGAGACAAATTGACCCGAGTTTCTGAAATCCCAACATTTTTTAATGCATCACAGATAAATCAGCCCTTTCAATTTATCTACACCGTATATTTTTGATTTAACTGCAGTCAACCTGCTTAACTTGATGCACATAAAAAGCCAGATGTTCATCAATTTTATAGTATGATCACGACCCAGTGCATGACAGAAACCCAAGGAAAAAACCCACACAAGCCAACCTTGAACACCTTTATTGTCGGAGGGCTGGTGTGATATAATATCTGATCCGGCTTACTGCAGGTACACATCATTCTTTCTCTATCTCTCTTTTCAACTCTTTTGGGATGTCTACCTCATCTTTTTCCTGTTTCCCTCCATCTCTCACTCTTTATACTCGCCCTCCCACTTCATTACGTCTCTGCTCACTCTTTACCTTAATCCTCCACTCTCTTTTTTCCCCCTTTGTTTTTCTCGATCGCTGCCTCTCTCTCCCCCTCCCTACTTCTATTTCTTCCCTCTTTATTCATAACTCTCCCTGCCCCTCTCTAAGTCTGAAGTGTTTTACTAGCTGCTATCCTCTCTAATAATGTGTGTAGAGCATATAAAACTTTTATTATCGGATATAAAATATGGTTGTCGTGAAGATTTTCGAGAGTAGAGGGAGCTGGTACGTGATTGGAGCAACAGATGAGATGAACAGGTTGAACCGGGGGACATAAGCAGGGGCAGGAAAGAGTACAATGCGATGGCTTGTCATCCCCTGAAAGGTCTTTAAAGCTCCATTCGATAATTGCGGTATAGTGCTCTGGGTTGTAACACGGTCACCCCAGTGATGCGTTTATGAACACTGTGATTTATAACACTTCTGTTACCACTGAAGTTTTACAAGCTGAGCTTTAAGAGGCAATATGTTACCAAGAATCCGGTGTACAATAAATACATACATATGTATATATATATATATATATATATATATATATATATATATATATATATATATATATATATATATATATTTGTCGTTTTTCCTTTTATAAAGCTGGTTTCACATTGGTAATAGTTGTAATCTCTTGAGCTTAACAGTTACAGTCAAGTGTGAAATCAGCTTAAACTCCATAAAAACGTATCTGAGGTGAGAAAGCTTAATATTCTGAAGTGAACTAAACTCCAGCCTGGCTCTTTATCTCATCTGTAATTCATGCAGTCTAATTAAATTTGGGATTTCCATAGACTTTCCTCAGGCTTAGATGGTAAAGTTGATTCATTCCATCATATTTCTCACTCCATGGAACTGTAACTCTCCCGGCACACACCAAATCAAATACACTTTATCCGCAATATTACTTTTTCACAGCGGGATTCACAGTATATATATAAATATATATATGTAATATATATACATACACAAGGACCTTACTGTGAATTGGATCAGTTAATTTGCAATGCATGCTAATTGGGACCAACTGGAGGAATAATAATTAGCGGTCGAAAGCACCCCATGGATATCTTTAAACACAGGAAGTCTATAAAATACTCTGAAATATAGGGTGCCTGATGAAGTCTCTGTTAGTGTGTATTTGAAGACCTCCAGTGAGTGGAAAAGACTTGCGCACTGCAAATGATCTTTTGCGCGATCATATGCTCCCTTGTTTGTCAATATGTTCTTTGTGTCGCTCTACGTTTGAAGTTTAAAAGGTTCCCTTTCATGTCTCTTCTAATCAGCTTAAAAGAAAAAAAAATCAATAAAGAGGATCATAATACCTAATGTATAATGTGCACTGCATCTATTTCCATTCATCTCAGATGTACAAAGTAGGTGTACACATGTTTGCCTGATTCAGAGAAAGCATTCTTTGACATGTCTGTGCAGGACTTACCGAATGCAGCTTTTGGTATAAACCACATGCATTACAGACATAGCCTCCATTAGCATTCTTCCTCCACAGTGATGTCTTGGTGGTCAGACAGTTTGCACAGAAGACTCCACTCCCCCTTCGCCTCTGTGGATAAAAACAGACACAATGCATTAGAGGATAAAGTATGATTACAGACAGATAAAGAAACTTTGGAAGGATGACAAAGATGAGCCTTAGAGAGAAAAGAAAGCTGGAAAATGTTGACTTAAGTTATATATTCCTTTTCAATTTTCAACTTCAAGAACAACGACTTGATTTGGGGTCAGGAGACGGAAGGAGCCGGAGAAGGAAAACAGATTGCCTTGATGGCGGAGAAATGATGTGCTCTCATTTATCACGCCTAATGGGAAATCGCATGAACACAGCTCTCCTTTATGCTGATTTTCTCCGTATGGAACAAGGTTAATAAAAACAGCAAATGAAAAGAGAATGAGCTGGTAGAGCTGAATAAGTTGCGTGAGTTTTAAATATGTGCGAGTGTGTTCCTCTGAGTGAGATCCTGTGAGAGATACTGCAGTAATTTTGTCAAGTACTGCTCGACAAGACGCGCAAAGAGATGAGTTATGCTTTCACCTTGTCGCATAAAGTGTTTGGGTGTTTATCTGAACTGCAGAAGGTACTTTGCAGCCAAGTGTTTGACTTTTACTGTATGAGTGTGTCTTATTCACACACACACACCCACACACACACACACACACACACACACACACACACACACACCTCTGCAGTTCATGGAGCATTGGTGCATAGAAAAATAGTGTGCGCAGAGAAGGGTAGAGGGGCGGGGGTGAAAAGGCCAATTGTTGCGGCAACGTGCTCCATCACAGTAATGAGCCAATCACAACGTTTCTCCATCCCATTAAGTCTGTGGCCCCATTCAGCACCTTTATGACCCTGAGAGGACTGCATACCTCATCTTTCTCCACTGTTTCTCTCTTTGTCCGTCTCTCTATCCAACCTTGTATTTCTCTCACTCTTCGATTGCTCAAGTCACATCTCATTACTAATTCTGATTCTATTAGCCTGATCTTCATTTTAACCTTTCTTATCTTTTGAATTTGGTCCCGTTTTCATTTTAATTCTCAGTTTACTTTAGCTGGAGGTTTTTTCCTGATTGAAAATTCATGTTCATGAAAAAAAGAACACGTCCTGTAAACACCACTTTGGGGCTTCTTTTTTTTTTGCCTTTGTTGAAAGGGACAGCTGAGGAGAGACAAGACATGTTGGAGGGAAGGATTTGAACCCACGGCTACTGTGACCAGGTCCACAGCCTCTGTGCATGAGAGGCACAACATAACTGCTAGGCTATTTGGCACCCCATGTATATCCAGTTTTTCCACCATAACTCTTTGCTTTATGTGCCTTTTATCTCTCTTTGTGATGTCCCTACTCTCGTACAGTACCAGCATACAAACACATGCTGTATATACCCATGGGTATGGCTTACTAAAAACCAAACACAGCCTCTGTGTGTCTGCCATATTTCCCCCTCACACACTCTCTGTTTTTTCTCCCTTTTCTCCCAATCTGTTTCCTTCTCTCTCGTGCCACCGTGGACTGTAAATCCACTGGGACCTTCTCCTCCTTTCAGCACTGGCTTCTTGTTGTTGTATGTTCATGACAGAGCCGAGAGCTTATTTTCTTTGAGCTCAATGCACCCTAAGTTAAAAACCTTTAAATGTGTTCATATTTATTTATATATAAAAGAGTGATTCACTTCAATCAGGCATACAGTAGTCTCAGAGCTACACTAGCAGCAACTCAACCAAGCATCTGTTGCATGCTGCCTGCAAAAAGCAGGGGAGCCAAGTGGGCTCAGAAAAAGTTTTGGTTTATGTACGTGTGTGTGTGTGTGTATATATATATATATATATATACACACACACACCCACACACATATATATATATATATACACACACACACACACACACACACATATATATATATATATATATATAACAGACAGCACACAACTCATGGTTTCTCTTTAGTTCCCTGAATGAAATAGAAGCTCAAAAGCAAAATCTCAGTATATGAAAATGTTCCAAAAATTGTCATGCTTTCAATAATTTCACTTGTTCTAAAAACTGAGCTTATATTACAGTCTTTATGTTACATGTGTTTTCGTGTCAGACAACAGAACATTTACACAATGAAATCTACCCAGTGGCAGACCGAGCTAGTGTATGTGTGTATGTGCACACATACATGTGTGTAAGTTACACACACCATACGGTCACCACATGTACAAAGGCTGAGCCAGGTGATTGATTGATGTATGAGAAGGAGAGAGAGAGAGAGAGAGAGAGAGAGAGAGAGAGAGAGAGAGAGAGAGAGAGAGAGACTAGCATTGCAAGCCAAACACTGCATCTGTCATCAGAATTCAGTTTCCCTCTGAATCTCAAATCATTCACACATGGCCCTGCAGCTGCCCTTCATTGAAACACACACACACACACACACACACACACACACACACACACACACACACACACACACACACACACACACACACACACACACACACACACACACACACACACACACACACACACACACACACACACACACACACACACACACACACACACCTAGCAATATTTGCTTCTACTCGCTAATCAAGGCATGCAGGATTTAGATGAGAGGCCGCGATCCAAAAAGTGAGAGTGTGTGTTGGGGGTATCTTGGCTCCTCCAAAACCACAACTCAAGGATCGCTCAATGTGTGTTGTGAGTGGAAGAGAGAGAGAGGTTCAAGTGTCAATTAAACAGGAAAAGTGCAGAAATAGAACGTACCACCTTCCAAAATGCACACATGCAGGCTCAGTCTGTCCAACTTCCGTTTCAATCACGGTTGGCTAGACTTGTGGAAATGTGATTGCAACTTTCTGACACACAAACACACACAGGTGTAAATTTGAATATTTAAACACTGTTTTTAGTGGGAGTAAATCTGGTGGTTGTTTTTGTGCTAGTTGTATCAGTGTTGGTGTAGCAGTGCATGTTTCTCTGATTGATTACTGATACCTGGCCTCTCCCATTCACCTCAGCCTGCAGAGGTGGGCTGCAGGTAATTACAGCTCAGGGGGCTTAATGACATCTATTTATCTGCGGCCTATGATGCCATTCAATTAGCAGTGCCAACAACGCCCTCTGACTCTTGTGTACGTGCAACGCATGCATGCAGAGGGACCAAAAAACCCACAAAAAACCCCACAAAAGTCTTTATCAAGTTCCTCCAAATAAAGAAAAAATAAAGAAAAATAATTTAACATTAGACTGGACAATTAAATATGGAGTTTAGTTTGTAAAGCAAGAAGAAGTGTATTTGACAAAACAATGAAAATAATGCCTCGATCCTTCCCAGGCCTTTTCTCTGGAGCTGATAGGTATCAGGTTTCATGTGATTTACAAAAACAGACAGGGTTTAATTTCTTATTCCTTTGTTATCAAAGAGCTGGAAAGGATTAGAGGGAAATGGAAGATTATTTTGTCTGATAACAATTTTCATAGATCAATAAATATCAGATGACATCCAGTCTCCCTTCCCTGCCAGCTGGATGGAAAATACATCATAATGTAAGAGCTTTTCTTTGACATGTTGTTAGCTTTGATTAGCATGGCGCCGTTTACTAGCACTGCAATGTTAATGTTTGTTATCTCACCAACTTTACATATCTGAAACCTTCAGTCAATTATAGAATCAGAACAGCGCATTGGCTGGCTTGCTAGCATGTACTCGATTTTATATTGTGAGGAATATTTGGGGACCATACTGATATTGGCACTCGTGTTGACCTTTGTATCAGAACTTCTTTAAGTGTCAGAAAAATTCCAATCATCGTTGATCATGAAAAGCGTATTATTATCATACACCCAGATCAAACGCTGACATGCTGAACATATTTGCAGTCTCACAACTGTCAGAAAAAAAAAGACTGGCATAAATTAAGGCCACAATGCACTCAATGTCAAGCACATAGAACAACATTTATTGGTTTAATAATTTTTTACATTCAGTGGTCAGCGTGTCTGCTTGAACGCCCAAGCAGCATTAAAAGGAAACCTTTTGTTCCTTGGTGGCAGCAGTTATACTGCAAGAATACATAAAAGAGGCTACATGGAATGACTGTCGTTTGAGAAAACTGAAGAAATGTGCAATAAGAAAATAGGCTGCAATAAACATTACATTTACTCATCTCTTCTCTGTCCCCTTAAAGCTCTCAAACTTTCTCTTTTTTTGTGTTGTTTTCAGACTTTTATGGGCTTGTGCTTCTGCGCCGGCGTTCCATTAAATGGGTTAGAGTGATTGCTATCCTTCAATTTCAAACAGAAGTTATGAGATGTTTTTCAGTGACTTTTTCATGACTTTGCTCATAAAATGTTCTAATAAATTATAACTTCATTCTCCAGAATCTGATTTCTACTCAACATCAAAAGAGTTGGTGGAACCGCACAGTGGCTAAACCCTCCAGATGTGGCTTTGAGTCCACTCTTAGAGACTCCTGAAGCCACTAATTTATAGATGTTGTACAAACTGTTTACAATGCATGGTACAGTGCAATCTTCTCTGGAAGAGCTGGCCCAGACAGATAAGCATCAACTGGTTTCTGTAGCGGCATATAGTCTTTAAATGTATTTTAGTTTCCATCTGTAACCAATAGAAGTGGGCATCTAGCTTCACTTGGAATATCTCAAGAAGACAAACCCCTTTAAAAATGCCCTCAATTCAAGAATAGGTTTCCATCTCTGTCCACTGTCCTATCGCTCTAATAAATGAACAAAAAGCCCCAAAATAAATCTAAAAAAAAGAAAGGAAAACGAGGACGGAAATTCTCGGCTTGTTGTATCACCTTTTGCAAGAATTTGTGAAAAGCAGATCTTTTGGAAGGAATTACACACATTTTTTTTTGCAATCAATGTGCTATCCTTAAAAGCTGCGGGGTTAATTGAAAAAATATATACATACAGAAGGATCTTGAGTAAAAGAGTGGGGGGATAAAACTTTAAGATAGATTGTGGCGCTCTGCTTTGTACAATACATTTTTAAAGAGCACTATTCAAAAACGTCTTTCAAAATTAAATTACATTTAATTCATTTAGAAACCCCGTCGTGACTGCTTTAAACACACACACACACACACACACACACACACACACACACACACACACACACACACACACACACACACACACACACACACACACACACACACACACACACACACACACACACACACACACACACACACACACACACACACACACACGCAGACAACAGTGCACTAACATGCTTACACACTTACATCAATACATGCACTGTCTTGCATTAAATCAGCGATTATTTAATCAAGCTCGGAGACTAGCTGGAGGAATTAACTGAATTCCATACTGCCAAGTTCAATATCCCATACACTGAATCAGTCTCTGGCTCTTTTTTTAATGGACTCACACACATATACACACACACACACACACACACACACACAGATGTAAAAAATAGAAATAGGAAGAAGCTAAAGCTGTGTAGAGATAGTTTCAGATAAAGGTTCATTGGATGAACTCACCGAACACACACGAAATAGGAAACATCTGGGACCAATCTAACTGAGACTTCCTCCCCCATAGGTGCTACCAACATCAACTGTTTGTGTGTGTGTGTGTGTGTGTGTGTAGGTCTGTGTATGTGTACGTGTTGTGCATAAAGTCCATCTGTGTGGTTCGCCCTCAGACTACTGTGTGCATTTAAATGGCCTCTCCTAATAGAATAATTGGGTTTGAGCTGACTGAATTTGTCCTGCTAGTTTACTCCCATTCAACAAGAAGAAACAAAACAAAGAAGGAGAACTAAACTACAACACTATGACTAATGCAAAGTAGCTGTAGAGTCACAGAAGTCACGAACGGCTACATTAAAAGGCCGGTTGAAGATTGTTCGAGGCAGCAGGGACAACAAAGATTAGCAAAAAACTATCTGGACTTAGGGGGATAAATAATAAAGAACTAGAAATGTCTAAAACGCTTTGGAAAAACATCAACATTGCATTGGAGGATGCATTTCCTTCTGATTATCCTCTTTATATCCTAACTTGATATCACCAGTGAGGCATGGAGACATTAGTACTGCAACAAAATGTCCAAGGAACAAGTCCTGCTTTTGGTAACTCTGAGAAGATGTGTAATGAAACGACTAATTATCCCTTCAGGAATCAGCAAACATTTACAATAGGATAATTGGTCACATAATATAACCGAAAAAAATCCTCCTGTCCACAGAATTTCCGAGCTAGCCTCTTTGTAGCTGAATTGTGAAAATGTCACATTGATTTATAATGTTTAAATATTGCAAGTAAACAAATAATGAAAGCATGACAGATTGTCGCCAGCAAGGGAAATGTTGCTGGATTTAAAAAAGGGCTAGTCTGACTCCCAACACAGCACCTACACCCCGCTAACACCTAGCACGACCTTTGGCTCAGCGTGCGACTGCCCCAAGCTCCCCTCCACACATGGCCTGCAGCAGCTCTTCTAAACACCCGGCGTACTCCCAGCGTGAACACATCACTGCAGCACATTCAGCAGCATCTCCTCTCTTTAGAAACTGTGGTGACAGAACTCAGAGAAAATCGACTTTCAGGAGCGAAAAAAAACCAAACTAAAAGCTAAGTAAGGTTGGTTGGTGTCATTGAGGTTTCCTGAATAAAATGTGACAACAAATCTCGAAGAAAAAAGTGTGCAGCAGTCCAGAACCAGCTGTTTGAAAACCTGATTGGATTTCAGACATCGGATTGGATCAAATCTTGAAAAGAGTTCAAAGAAAAATAACTTTGAAATTGGACAACATTTGGCAATCCAATCTTGGGCTTAATAAAACCTGTTGAAACCGATCCAAAAAGTCTAGATTACCCTGATCCCAGCAGAAAACTGGACTCAGAAAGAGATCACAGAAACAAATGTAATGAATGTAGATCAAATAAAACGTCATTTTTACAACAACACTCATGTTGAAACTCTGACTTGATTCGCTGTATACATGAGGGTTTTGAAAAATAAAGGACTTTGTCAAACAAATTCAATATTTTATCAAACAAATATGTTGTGGCCCACTGTTGGAGAAGTTTTAAGTATGCGGTCGCATTAAAGCACTGATGATCTGGATTAAGTAATCTTTATACAGGAAGTCTCCATCCAGTTTTTCTTTGATAAATCACGACACGTGACAGCTAGATTCCTTGATCCCACAAAGTGGAATGTTGGAATGTTGGATTCCACTCCAAAAGAGTAGGTTCCCAAATCCCGAAATTTTTTATCCAAATTTCTTAATTTAAATTGATTCCTCTTGTTGCACAACACAGAGAGTTTCACATTCCATACAAAAAACGTGCACAACTTTATACAAAAGGAAAAAAAACGAGAAAAAAAAAACTCCTACTGGACCTGATTTAAGCAAAATCTTATTTCATTTATCTAATGTTGATAAAAGATGACGGTTGCCTCGACTTCATGGTTATGTGTTCTGAGTAAAGGCCTGATAACTGGTGAACTGTATGTGTGTCGTTGTGTGTTTGAAAGAGGGAGAAAGAGAGGGAAAGAGAGAGAGGCCGAGGGGGCACAATGGCAAACAGAAAACAGTAAATTGTCCCTTGTTGATCTAATTTTGATAAACAGTCTTGATGCATGCGGACCTGGCATCCATGGACCTTAAGACTTCACGTGTGTGTTCGTAAGTGTATGTGCTTGTTGTACTGTACTGGTTTGTGTGTTTATGTGCAGTAATGTGAATTTATGTTGGTCTTTACTATGTATTTGTATCTAGACTGCGGCTACCTGACTCTGTGTTTATCAAGCAACTGATTCTATAATACTAAAACTTATCATTTTGATAAGATAGCATCAGATATACTGGGATTGTATTTTCTTCCTCCTGTAATAGAAGTCTCACTGATTCAACCTTGGACTTTCTTTGTGCAGAGCTATGGGCGAGTAATACACGGAGAGAAATGGGAAATAGGGCTCTCAGAGTTACAAATGTTTTCTCTTTATCACTAACCTGAAACAGAAACTATTCAGCACTTATTTTAGTATCAAAACTTCAGCACACTGGTGTCACTATCTGAAAAGGCTAGCCAACTTAAAATGACTGATCTCGAGCAGTGGGTTCCTAACCTGAAAGTCCTACCCAAATAGGAAATTTAAGATAAATCTCCAAAACGTAAAAAAAATAAATAAATCATATTTTCATTCTTTTTGCTGTTATTTCTCTATTTTACTTTCATTTTTATACTTGCAACCTCTAAATTGTGTTCAAAATCACCTGGAAAGAGAATATAACCGCTATGTTTTTAAAGTAGTGTCAAACTAAGGGCATAACCTGCAGTGAGAGGTCAAGTCTACAAGCTAAGAAGTTTAAGCTTTACTCATCCCTAATATGTGAAAGTCAATACAGTATTAAGAGGAATTAAGCTCAAGTCTCATTATAAAGAGCCTTGCTCCTCTATAATTGATAATGAGCACGTTTCTAATCTGATCCAATATAATAACGTTATTTTGTAGTAATAGCTTAATGTGCAGTTTTCTTATCTAAGATTATAAGTCCCTCCTTACAAATCTTGTTATGTGTTTGTGTCAGGAAAGTAGTGACCCACTTCACACTGAAGGGTGCCTCATGTCTGTGTATGTAGGCTACATCCGAATGTGTGGGTACTGTATATGTGTGTGTGAAATAGGGAGGGGCATGATTGCTTGTGTATGTCTTAATCGGAAGGGCATGTAGGTTGACATTATGACATGAGCAAATGTTGCTAAAACATGGCATGCACACTCTCTCTCTACCACACACACACCCACCCAAATGCACCCCATCGCCCAAAGGTAAAGAAAGAGACACAGTAGAGAGAGAGACAGTAGAGAGAGAGAGAGAGAGAGAGAGAGAGAGAGAGAGAGAGAGAGAGAGAGAGAGAGAGAGAGAGAGAGAGAGAGAGAGAGAGAGAGAGAGAGAGAGAGAGAGAGAGAGAGAGAGAGAGAGAGAGAGAGAGAGAGAGAGAGAGAGAGAGAGAGTTATTATTATGATACCCGCCCTTAATACCTAAAGTCTTATCCTGTGGTATTAAGTATATTATTAACTGTCTTAGGGTGCATTTTATTGTTTATCTGAGAATAGTTCAGTGGGCTGATTCCCACACAACACAGACCCACATGTCCCATTCAGACGCTGGTGGGATGAAAGTTAGCTCGCGGGTGTTGCTTACATTTAAAACTTTCTGTTAAAACTGTCTATGTGAGGTGTTGAAAATAATACTACGAGGGCACTTTGAGCCCAACGCACACCTTCAACACATCTCTGATTCATCGCATAAACAGACACAGACACAGTTTCAATGGAAATGACCAGGAAGGGAAATGAAAAAACAAGAGATGACAGCCTACATCTAAAACAATTAATCAGAATTGAAAATATAAAATAGGTTTTTCAAAAATGAATGGATAAAAATGGTGAATGCTTTGTGAGATGCTGCATTAAAAAGTGCATTAAAAACTTTAGTTGCTGATCAGAATTCAGTTAAAGGAGAAAGTTGAGTGTTTGATTTCCTGATAGTTTAAATGTGAATGTGATGGGTATTCATTTTAAATTGTACACCTCTACCAGAGGTGTTATTGCGTGATTGTTTGTTTTTTTTGTTGCTTTTTTTACAGCCTCGGATCTGAGGAAGTATACTTAAGAGCAAAGTTTGTTCCACCAACTTGGTTCACTGGAGAACAAGATAATTACAGTGAAGTTTTAAGTTCCTGTAAGATTGGGAACTTCAAGATTAGATTAGAACATAAGATTTCAGTTTATTTCCTTTTTGAATGTCTACAAGCACCATCCAGTTTAGACTTCCAGTTTTAACAAAAGGTACAGCGTATAAAATGGCAAATTTCTATGCTGACTGAGAAACACAGACTCACTTGTACTCTTGTGCTCTAGTGACCATAGATGTCATTTTAAATACAGAGCAATAAACAAAGATTTAATATGCATGCATGAACACATTAGACATCAAAACTTGAAACTGCCCTGACAGCAAATTAACTGTGTTTGGTAAATTAAAAATCATATCAAATAAGACACAAACAGTCCTCGTAGACTCTTACATGATTGCAGCCTGCTTCCTTATTTCCTAAATCTCTCCGTTGTGGACTGAGGGTAACAGCTGTATCCCTAATTGTACCTTGTTTAAACAAGGTAAAGATGTGCATGAATACACTTGCACGATGGAAGTACATCTTAATTGCTGAATTGCTTTGGACAGGAAAGATTTCCCTCCTTGAAGAAGAAGAAAAACACAGCAAGAAAGCGGTGGGGAACAGAGATGTTAACGAAAGATTAAGGAAAAGGATGAGACGAGACAGAAAAGAGAAGGAGAAGTGTAATTTGAACAAAACTGCATAATATATGGCACTTTAGCACATTACCCCTCTAAATGACCTCAAACACACCACACACTCCGCCTTGCCAAATGACTTTATCTCCCCAATTAGCCCCAGTGGTAAAGAGTGAGGAGGAGAGACGAAGGGGAGGCTGGGGTTGAGGAATAAGGGAGCGAGAGAATATTGAATCCAGAAGTAGGGAAGCGATTTTTCTCTCCATTTATTTTGTATTTTAAATTCAACATGGGATTTGAGGGGCTCTTCCTGTTCTTCTCTTTTTCATAGGTTTAAATTTATGTTGCCACGCAGAATAATTAATGATCGTACTTAGTGTTAAATTAAGCAGCCACTAAGCGTGCCTGTTTGTACACCTATTCACTCACCTTCTGACTTGCCTGTTTCTTTTTCTGTACGCTATCAACACACACATTGACAAGAGAATAAATTGCATCATACATGGCTTTCAAATAAAAAAAGGAAAAGTAGGCTGGGGGGGGGGGGGGGGTGGGGGGGGTAGTTTGAGGTTTCATTTCTTCAGTAAAGTGGAGGATTTCCAGAGTCTATCTCGGCTTCAGTCAAGTGGCAAATGATGTATTTTTCCCGTTGTATGTGAGCATGTGCATGGGCCTGTGTCGGAGTCAGAGGTCATGGTTGTGGGAAATGAGCAACACTGAGTGGGCGCAGAGGTCAAGGTGAGCATTATGTCCAGGAAGACTGAGAAACAGACACACACACACACACACACACACACACACACACACACACACACACACACACACACACACACACACACACACACACACACACACACACACACACACACACACACACACACACACACACACACACACACACACATGAATGGGAGAATGTGCTGGACAGTTTACCTGGTGCTGAATTCAGTCCTGCATAGTCTTTAAAGTACAAGAAATGAAATACACGTAAGGTGAGAGACACGCTTGAAAAACGCGTCATGACAACTGTGACGAATGGAAATGGATAATGGTTATGTTATATTTTTTTTCCAAATCAAAACATTTTTTTCTACAACGAGTTCACTCAGGTTGTATCCCTTAAAAAAAAAAAGTCAAAATGTCTTTTAAACCAGTTTTTTGCTA
>NC_136708.1:14863038-14874025 GCF_947650265.1 Symphodus melops | reverse complement strand
ACCTAACTAACCTAACTCTGTTGAGATTTCAGCACATTTCCAGCATGTTTAAACAACAGCTTACTTTGTGGAGGTACTTTGGTTTGTTCTGATTTACACATCTTAAAGAATATGGACATTATTTATGTAAAGAAGGAATTGTAAATTGCATCCGCCCTGATTTTAAACACAAATACTGTTATAAAAGCAGAGTGAGTGAGTTTTATGTGTATGTGCATGTGAGTGATTTGTAAAGCAGACAAAGCACTCTTGAGTGCGTGTGCTTGAACACACACATAGACATATATAGCGGTCTGTCTGCCAGGTGTTCTATTAGCTCTCCTTCCTGTGGCCATTCAACTGTCAGTCTATAAAATTTTATACCTTGCAATACAATGCCTCACTGTCCAAATTCAAACACACATACACATACGCACAATGTAAATCAGTTGCAGATTGTCCGATCCAATAAATGAGTTGGTACAGTAATGGGCCCAGATTTTCAGATTTATGATAACAAGTGGCTAACGGGGAACTTTAAATTAAACAGTGTGTCACCTGTTTTCGATCAAATACTGATTTTTTTTTAATACCTTTCTGATTAGCCATGTCTGGTTTCTTCACAGTAAATTGTGAGTGCTGCATCCTCTTCTGTTAAAAATGACAAGCAGATGCTAAAATTTAAAGCAAATGCAAAAGCTGAAGTTCTGTAATAAACTATTTAGGCATTCACAGTTTGTATTGCTGTAGAGATGAAGGAGCATTAAGTGAAGGAGATAACCTCTAAACATTCAGCAGTATCAGAACTCACTTTTTCTTTTTAATTTAAGAATAACATGGAAATAATGTAAGTTAAATCTGCACTCCGAAAAACCTGAATGAAACCTGCTTCAGTTCTGACATGACCACCAACATTGACTCTGCTTTTCAGCCCCTTTCAGATCATGAAGACATTATTGGTAATCCAGTCAACATGTGTTGATCTCAAAGGCTGTGATCACTGGGAATCCCTTATACCTTATCAATTACAAAGATGTTGAGTTTATATATGCTGTTTTTACAGTGACAATAAATAATAACCATGATGGTATCTCAACATTAATTTGAGTAGTTTTTCCCCCACTGTAGAGGGTCAAACTGTAATATATACTAATGGACCTGACACATCAGTGTGGTGACATCCTTGAGTTAAATTATCTCAATTTCTTGTGAATCATGGATGCCCTTTTGCCTTCATTGGACCGTGAACTCCTTAAAGCTGTTTGCAGCTTGTAACTGACCTCATGTTCCTCTCGCAGGAAAAGGTCAAAAGACAAAACTAAAAACAGGACAGCAGCGGACCCAAATGGAGTGATGCTAAAGAGGATGGTAAACCAGGCTGCAACTAGTAAAAGTAGATACTTTAAGAGCTTTGGCCTCCCAGGATGTAATATAGTCAAGTTTTACAGAAACAGTAAGTTACACCGTGTAAACACTTAAACTTCCCTCTAAAATACTCAGATTATTTGATCTTTATTTTAGAGCAAAAGCTGAACTCTTATTGATCTGTGCTTCTCTTTTGTATGCATTTGATTTTTCTGTGCACTCATTTAATCATTACATCCATTTGGCTGTACCTGGAAAGTGCTTACCTGTACGTCATACGTGCCGTTCACCATCACTGTCCGGTGCTGCTGATTGTGTACTTCTGTTCGTGTCTTCCCTAAATCTTTGGTTTGATTCCTCTGCCCCTGTCCCGACTGTGTGTCTGCAAGAAGAAATACAAGAAGAAGAGTCAGAGTTGCAGAAAGACAAAAAAAAAAAAAAAAGCAAACAGAGGTCAAGCACAAAAACATAGACATGTCTGACACGGGGGAGGAGGGGAAACCTTGAAACCAACAAGATGTCCTGACGGAAAAAAAAGGCACCTTGCACATATTGAACAAAAAGGAAACCAAAAAGAAGAAAAAAGATATTTTCCCTTTATTCTAAGCTGCTATTTAAGTTCAAACCAGAAAGCAGAGAGAAGTTACCTAGAAGTGTGTGTTGGGGGGCCATGTTGTGCAGGGCCAGGATGTGTGTGTCGAGGGCAGCATCCTGTCGTGTGCGGTTGTGCAGACCCAGGTGATACTTCCTAAAGTGCTTCACCAGGTCGGCGGGGTCGTTGCCGTAGTAACCGTAACCGCACACGTTGCACTTGAAGTCCTGGAGTTTTGGAGAGGGGCTGCAGGAAAGGGGAGGGGTGTCTGTCGTGGACTCCTCCCCCCCTTCCTGCCTGTGGAGCACGAGGAGGTGGGGAGCAGAGAGGAGAGGAGAAGGGAGGTGATCTGCCCCACCTCTGTCTCTCTCCCTCCTCTCTCCATCCTCTACTCCTTTCTCGCCATCCTCAGGCTCCGACTGGCTCTCAGGTCTGTCGGTCAACGACGCTCCTCCTTCCTTAGCTCTCCTCCCCCCTCCTCCTCCTCCTCCTCCTCTTCTCCCCGTTCTCTCTTCGTTACTGTAAGGATCACTAACAGAAGAGGGTGAGACGGATGAGGATACACACTCACTCTCTTCTTCCTGCTCCTCGTCTCCTCGGATCCGGTCCGAGGATTCTGGTTCTGAGGGACGGTTTATGCGTTCGGCCTCCGCGCCGACTCTCCCTTCCTCCTCTCCTTCGTCTTCCTCTTCTACTCCTGCTGGCCTCCTCCCCTCTTCTTCCTCCTCCTCTTCGCCTCCCACACTCCGGATAGGGGGATTCTTCTTCCTCACCATCTCTGACAAGAGAAAGAGTTCATTTTAGCGTCATTGTTCCTGTGACACATCGACAATAACAAGCACATTTTCCTCTAAAATAACAACACTAAGAGGTACAAGGTGCACAATCGCACACTCACAATGATGTACATGTACAGAAAAGCTTTGATTCAATTTACTGAACTCCTTTGAATGCTCAAATCTGTGACGCTTCATAACCACAAACCTCGTCAAAGGCAAAACAGACCCAGCAAATCAGAAACATCTCAGTTGGGAGACATTTCTCAGGGGTGTGTGTGTGTGTGTGTGTGTGTGTGTGTGTGCGCGTGTGTGTGTCGGGTTGGTTCTTGCATCCTTAAGTGCAACTTTTTGCTGATTTTTTTTTTTTAAACCAGGGAGTGAATCTTTTTATCATTATGGAAACCAGCCGTGAGAATCTTCTACACATGACCACATAAAAACTTAAACCATATCAGAGAGGCTGCTGGGAGAGCGGAGTGTGGGGGAGGAGAGAGAGAGAGAGAGGGAGATGGAGGGGAGGGGGAGAGAGATGGCCGACAGACTACCACATCAAAACCACACACCCCATATCAGAAAGATGGATGAGGAAGGCCGCAGACTGCAAAGCATCGCCTCTAGCTCTCTCTTTCGTGCATCTTTTTCACTCCGCCACATTCCTTAATAATCAGTGTCAAATACCTTTTAAAACTTTCAAAAAAAAAAAGTTTCTTGAAATGGCAATTTTTTCCCCATCTATTTTACTTTCTCACCGAAGAATAATTATAACAATAATTTTAAAAAATCCATCATCAATTTATTTTCTCTCTTTCACTGTCTCTGCGACTCCCTCTCTCCCCCTCCCCTCCCTCGTAATCGCTGTACAAAGCCATCAAATAACCGCGCATGTGTTTTATGTTAAACCATAATGTTTCTTTTGTTTGAGAAGAGAACAATTGTGGTCTCTCTGTTCGCAACAGTCATGACAGAGAGATTTCAGACTGTGTGTGTGTCTGTGTGTGTGTGTGTGTGTGTGTGTGTGTGTGTGTGTCTGTGTGTGTGTGTGTGTTTGTGTTCGTTTGGGTTTTCTGAGCATGTGTGTGTTTATTTGTGGTGGTTCAGTTCATATTCAGTTGTAAACACAGCCAACTCATTGACCCATGCGTCGTGTTTGTATGTGTGTGTGTTTGGCAATAAACACAGTCAAACCCGACAGACGCCAAATTCTGATCACTTTTAGATCAATGCAATATGAGGGGCAGAAGCGCTGTGTGTGTGCGTGTTTGTGTGTGTGTGTGTGTGTGTGTGTGTGTGTTTAATGCCTATGTGATGATGTGTCTGGAAGTGAGATAGCATGCATGCAGCCCAGTGATTAACTAGCGTGAGAGATAAAGGCTTATTGTTATTTACTGATAGCAAACAGTTAAAGCGTGGGAGAATCAACTTCTGAGAAGATGGAAAAGGGGGGACGTAGTTGAAAACAGATGATCGGAAGACAATAAACATCAAATACAGCAACACAAACATATTCAAGAGAAACATACTCTAACAAGCATGAATTGTAGAAACAAGAAAATAAAACAGAAGAAACAAGAAAATAAAACAGAGGAAACAAGAAAATAAAATACAAAAAACAAGAATATAAAACAAACAACACACAAGGGAAGGAAGCCGACAAAAAAAGGGGCTGCTTTCTCTTTAAAATCCAATTTTTTCTCACTCCCTGGCCTGTTTTAGTTTTTTCAACTTTTTTTCTTCCCGTCATTCTCCACCATACAACTATTAAAATAAAGCAATTTATGTCTGCAAGGGCCCACGCCTAGACCAGCCCTGGCACACACACACAGTGTGTGTGTGTGTGTGTGTGTGTGTGTGTGTGTGTGTGTGTGTGTGTGTGTGTGTGTGTGTGTGTAAGGGAGAGTGAGTGAGCATAGGGAGCAGAGGAAAATCTCATCTGATGTTCACCACACCCAGTCAGGATTCATCATTGGCTCTCTCTCTCTCTCTCTCTCTCTCACACACACACACACACACACACACACACACACACAGTGGAAAACTACAGATCGTCGTGGTAACGTAATGAAGGTGAAATCTCAACCCAAGAAGGAATGACTGACCCAACTGTTCATGTGCCCTATACTGTTTACGTGACTTCCTGTCAATAAAAATAACAGCATTAGGTCAGAGAAGTATTTTGGTCATCTATTTATGAACATTAGCATCACATATTTATTTGCCTACTTCTGCTACATGACTTGTTGGCTCTAAGATGTGAGCAAAAACATGAGTGTTTGAAAGCTGTATGGTTTCTGTGTGTATGCATCTGTGTCGCAGTACGGCCTTTGTCTGCCTCGGGCTGTATACACAGGCTGGAACCATTACTATCAGCTACAATTAGGTACACCCCACCACAACATACCACATAACAACTACTGCTACTAGCTACAATTAGACCCTAAACACCACAATGGCCTCAATACCACAGTGAGGATAAAAGTGACAGTTAATCATTTCAATCTACTACAATTAGTCCCAACGCCAGTAAGGCTTTTATCTGAAATTGCCAATAATCACCCCAAGACATCTGTTGAAGGATGAACTGACAGGGGTGTTCTTGTAGAATAAATATATAGGACGTTTAATAGTGGAGAGTTTCAAACGGGGATGTTTTTTTTCCCCCGTGATGGTTTGACTTAATCTGATCACAGTTTATCAGTTAAAGTTGCTTTAGTCTGCTACAACAGCTCAAATACCTCAACGTAACTAAAGGGCTGTAAGTACAAAACTCACACACAAGAAAAGTGAAATTGCCAGTCATGATGGCCATCAGCAGATCACGTCTTTCAATTTCCAATTTGAAAGCAGAATTCTTTGTACGTCAAGAAATCATCTCAGCGTCAAATAATACAACGAATGAACCCCCACAGTATTTCTAAGGTAGAACTGTTCCAATCGCAATACTGCTGTCAAAATGATTGGAGATACTGATACTCAGACTGGAATCCATACTGCCAGGTATACATATCAGGTATTGGTGCGTATGCAAGTCAAAAAAACAAAACAAAAAAAAGATTCAATACCAAAACCATTTTTAGTAAAAGTTATTCAAATGACAATAGTAGGGTTTGGAATCCCAAGGTAAGTCACCATGCTATACATGACTCATGATAACAAGAATAGTATTATGACAGCGTGATTCTACGTTAATCGATCAGAAGACAATCATATAATGAGACATCACCATGTTTGAGTAGATCGAGAGTAGGATAGAAAATGCCACTAAAAGGATGAGAATGTGTTCACTTCATTTGAGTGTCAGTTTCACCTCTTTCATGCATTAACTTCTTTTCACACATGTCTGACACTATCCTGCAGGGGGTTGTTCAATCCTGCTCTCGACTTCTCTGTTCTTCTTCTTCAGCCGATGAGCACCGCTGTGGAGAGGACTGAAGTCAGGACTCAACACTTCATGTGCATACATCTGTCCTACACCTTGGTATATTTACTTTTATTATATGCCGTTATTGAATTTATGTCGCATGCAAATAAGCACCAATCAAAAGTTTCAGATTTTGACACAGTGACTCCACACTAATCTTCTAATGCTCGCTTTCAAGTTGCTGTCATGGATTTTTATTTTTATTTTTTTTTTTTAAATCTCTACTCTGTCCCATAATTCTGCCGCCTTCTGATAGCTCATCTTTTCTCTCCCTGTGGGACAGCTGTAGTTCACATTCCAGTCTTTCATAAACAAAGGATTAATGTGCAACATATGAAGAAATAATGCCAAAGCAAAGTCTGGTTACAAAGCGAGATCATACTCAAGCTTCCCCTTTGTTGTTTTGATCGGCATCATTTGTCCCTGTTTTCTCACTAACCATTTATTCCATCTCTCTCCACGCAGAGTTATAGTGTCTATTTCAAGTTTTAGACTTATGGAGACGTTACGGTACACTTAGAGAAGGACGAATGATGGGAGGAGAAGAGGGCAGGAGTTGGGGGGGGGAAGGGGAGACAAGAAAGACTGTATATTGTCTTCATTTAAAAAAAAAAGAAATAAAGAGAAATGGTCTTGGGACATGGATGGAGAGATATTGCAGTGCAGGAAAAAGAAAAAAGGCATAGAACAGATGAGCTCCCCAGACTAAAAAGCAACCCTGAAAAAGTGAATAACTTTAACATCTACTTTATAACTTCCCCTTATCTCCTAAGTGACTTTAAGTTTTGCCAACTGGAACGGCACAGTTCGTCTTTGGACTGGACAGGGACATTATACAAGCATCTTCTTTTTATCCTTTCCTAAAAGAGCAATCTGTAAGTACTGCAGTCCAGATTCCAAACATTGGCGAGAGCTGTCTCCCTCTGCCCTTTCCTCCCGAGAGTCCACACGCAGTTGAAGGAGTGGTAGTATTTAGCCAGCTCTGCATTAGTCTTGAGACCTTTCTGCGTTTGAACCTCTCGGCTGTTTTTTTTCAAAAGCCTCTCCAATATGTGTGCTAGTTTTACCAGGTTTCTGGTTGTGGAGCTTATGAGACCAATGCTGAGACTTTTCTAGGTTAGGTAGAATCACTTTAAATCTCAACCACTTCTGTTGTCGGCTTCCATCGCTGCAACACATCCTGGTCAGTCGTTTGTCTGGCAAACCGAGGGGTGTCCAAAACGGCAGTGTGGGGGTTGCCTTAAAACTACCTACTGTACCTTCTCTGGTCAAATTGACTACAGACCATTCATGGAGCAGATCTGAAACTTAGGAGGAGAACATACTGGCTGCTGCAGAGAAGCCGCCCTCCAACGAAGACTGTAGCATGTTTCCTTTATTTCTTACATGTTGCTCTTTTAAGTCTCGAAGAAGAATCAACAGATGCATGATGGCGTCCTGCATCAGGTCAGGCTTCAAGCAGATAGTAGCACAAAGGATGTGCAGCTTAGCAGCAGGTTGATTCAAACTAATTCTGAAACCAACACCTCTCACTTTGACTCGTAATAAAAAGGATTACCACCCAGCTGTCTGCACTGATTTCATTCCCTCTCTCTCTCTCTTTTTTTTCTTGAGGTGATGAGAAACTTGAAAAAAAAGAAAAGAAAAGAAGAGTAAGTGTGTAGGAGTGTGTGAACATGTGGGGGCGAAGCCGTCCTGGCCAAATGGCAGGCTGAATAAATTAATTAGATTCATGAGGATGAAATTAGCAGACGGGCAAATTTGATTGGAAATTCATCGTTGATACGATGCAAGATGACCGTTTGTAAAGTTTATTCTCCGGTTTTGTGTCACGCATATTTTTGCACATCTAGATTCTCTTCAGGCGTGTAAGTATGCTAGATGCAAATATTTTTGTGGGCCGATAGTATATGTCCTCAGAACCAGAATCCTCGGACCGGATCCGAGGAGTCCATATGGAAGCATCCAGCAGCTATTTAGTCAATCTATTCGAGAGTCAACCAGTCAAAACTGACTATCATCTCCATTTTTTCAGATTTATTTTTCTAATTTCCTGGTCTAGACAGAGTGGCAAAATATCACCACGACGTCCATCAAAGACCACAACTATCATAGAGTTGTTGGTGCTAGGCCACCCAATCAGAGATCCTTTGTATTTAAACGCAAGCTAAGGACATATATTTCTGAACACAGAGACTGTTCTGCAGAGCTGCTCCTTTTTAAGAAGCTGAAATGATGAATGAGTCGTCGTAACACTGGCAGGTTCATTTCACGTCCATTCTCTTTAACTAACCGTATCCGCTCATTAGACAACATGCAATGACTTTGCACAACGCAAAACTCTCCCTTTTATTTCATTTCCCATTAGCAAAACCATCAATGTTACCACGGATTCTTTTTTTTTTTACTCCAAATAAATACGTTGGTCGCTTGTAGGCTCCTGAAATGCATCCATTGTTGTTCTTCAAAAGGGATTTTCCTGGAAGTCGCAGGCAGACACTTACTGTTAAAGCTCTTATGACTGTCATATCACTCAGCAGTCGTTTATTTATGTTTGACTGTCACTGATAGTAACATCTTGAGTGCAATGATGAAATGGCCTGGAGCTCCAGGTTACGTGCCGGTTGAATGAAAGCAGCTGAAGAAAATATTAATGAAAGTGAGCATGGGACCGGTGTAGTAACCACACAGACAGAACAGATCAGTGCATGAAACCGAGACTATTTAGAGTGGTGGGATAATAATAGGAATTGGCAACAAGTGCAAGCTGCTGTCGAGCTTGGATGGGAGTTGGGTGGGTCAAAAAGATGGTGGTGGTGGTGGGGGGAATGGTTGGCTAGAGGGAGCGTGTCTGCTTTTTTTGGGACAAGAAACAGCTTGGAATTGATTTGCAGAGGCGGGAGTCTAATTGGAAATAGGGAGGAGTGGGAGGTGGGGGGGGGGGTTGGAGGTTTAGAGAGAAACAGAAGGAGGGAAAAAGGGGTTGAAAAAAAGAAGAAAAAAAATCAGTGAGTCCACCTGCCATTTTAAGAATAAAAGCTTTCAGTTGCCTACTAGGCCCCTAATCAATGCCAGAAGTCCTCTTAAACACACACACACACACACATTTATTTTGTTGTGCAGAAGGGGCCTAATTCATTCCTACCACGGATCAAGAACATCACACACACCTAAAGACGCACACACAGGCCTGCTCCTGCAGAGTGTAGGACTCATTTGTAAAGGGGTAACAGCATGCAAAATATGTCATCTTAAATGTCAAACTTAATCAGAGGTTCACATTTCAAAAGCTCGCCTTCTCGTTCTGAAACTCCCTCCCTCTTGTTTCAGTCTCTACAGCCGCTTCTAATCTCTCTGCATTGGTCTTTTTCACACACACACACACACACACACACACACACACACACACACTTATCTGTCCATCTTCAGCTCTCTTAATTATTCTCTCGCTACATTTCCTCTCCGTTGCTGTCGCATTTCTAATCTTTCTTCCTCTACATCCTAACTTCTGGGTAATCCTCCCACGAACCAGTGTGCATGAAAGTGTGTGTGTGCAGGTGTTGATAGCCCAGACACCTCAATCACTTCACTGACAGATAGACGTCTAATCATTAAACATGGGTGAGAAATGTTTAAAAAAAAAAAAAATGGAGCAAGTGTTTGGCTGTGACACTTGTATGGGATGTAGTTTATGGGTCATAATAAAAGCGGAGGCGGAGATTTTCTGTTATTTGAGGGGGGGTTTTTTCGCCGGGACAGCTTGTGAGATGTAGATTAAAACTGATTGACCTTCTTGTGCAAAGTGCTGTTTTCCCCGGCTTTAGTTCTAAATGCACTACATCTAATGCTAAAGGCACACTACACCTTCAGTCATTTCCTCGTGATGCAACCAGGTGCAGCCCCTCTGGTGTTGAGCGCTAAGCCCGTACTTAAGTGCCCACGAGAGGCTGCCTCCAAAAACCACAAATCCTGATTAGATCCAATGTTTGAATTCCAATGCGCGAATAAACGTGTTTACACCCTGGTTCAACAATTTGGTCCTTTATTACACCGCCTGTGTTTACAACAGGTGTGGTTGTCACTGCTGCAGTTAAATGTGTCCCTTAAAAAGATTCAACAAAAATGAGAGAAAAGCACCGAAGTGCTTTGAAGTCAAAACAAATTCACCTCCTGAAACTTTTCTTTTCCTGACTTGTATTGGTTTATTTCTTAATTAAATGTTGACATACGTTGCTCTTTATGTTAAAGAAGTTGATTGAGACACACGTATATATTGCTAGGACCAACAAAAAGGGAAGAAGAGAAGTGCTGACAACATGAAAATAGTGAATTATTCTGAAGAGCTGCAAAGCAAAAAGGGAACGTATTTTTCAACTTTCCAGGGGAACACAACCCAACTTAGAAGGCTGCATCCGTCAACAACAGAAAGACACAATTACACACACTTACCCTCCCCATCCCCCCCCATCCCCTCACAACACAAACTTTATTAAAAGTCTATTAGAGGAGGCTGACCTCTGAGAACTACATTGGATTTACTGCACCACACAGGGTCTGGGAAGCACTGCATAGAACTGTGTGTGTGTGTGTGTGTGTGTGTGTGTGTGTGTGTGTGTGTGTGTGTGTGTGTTACGCTGTAGGAGGGCTGTTTATCCTGTTGGGAAGTTAGTGGATGAACCCTTGTTACCACCAGCTACACACACAGACATGTAACTGGGGGTCCAACAATAAATTCTTCAGTACTTAAGATTTTATTTATTTATTTATTTAAATTCAGGTCCACAAACTGAAATAAGCTGATTTTTTACTTTGAAGCTCAATTAACTCTTCTGCTTTACAAATGATGCAAAAGAC
>NC_136708.1:14780538-14860538 GCF_947650265.1 Symphodus melops | reverse complement strand
TGTGTATGTGGCCTGTGTATGACGTGGTGCTGTGTGTAGTCGGATGAGGACGAGACATGCACTGATCCAAATCTGATTTCAGATATAAACCCCACATTTCTTACTGTGCATGTCTGTGGTGCTGGGCTGATCTTGTCATCAAAATCACATTTCTAGGTGTATGCAGAACGTCATTAAAAAAAAATAAACGCCTGAGACTACAAACTCTGATTCCTGACTTGCTGTGTTGCAAAGTATCTACACTGATTTGCATCCTTAGAAAGAGATGCACAGCTTACTGATCGGTTTCATAGAGATACAGTGACGTGTAATCAACTGATGTTGAAATGCCCGGAGAAGTGTGGGGCTGCATCCATACTCAAACACTTCTTCTTCAGAGTGCTTAAGTACTGTTTTCTCTTCACACACTGTTTAAACATGCCTGTCAAAAGCCTATCAAATGCTACACAGACAAGCAGCAGCTCGGTCTGTAGGGACTGGGCCTCGAAACCCGGGATCGCCAGTTCAAGTCCCAGTATTGACCAAGTATGGAAATTGGGATTAGTTACTGGAGAACCCCCCCCGCTGTGGGGTTTATCCGTGTGCAACCCTTTACTCTGACATCTCTCTGTTGGCACGTGACGACAGCATTCTGTTTGTGCACGTACATCCTCTTTCTACAACACTCACAATGGACAGATGTACATATTTTGCAGCAACCTGTGAGCAGAAGATTTTGCTGTTTCTGCTCTTTAGACCGTGCCCAGTTCACTTCTGGGGAAGAACAGTAAACCACGCTGTGTTTCTTCTTTATGTACTATTTATCGTGACGTGTGCTGCTGCCCTCTTGGCCAGGTCCCCCTCGTGAAAGAGATCTTGATCTCAATGGGTTAATTACCTGGTTGAATAAAACGAAACGACCACGTTTGACTCTAGCCGGCTTGTCACTTCCATTGCATTTAAGTACATTTGCCTAAAAAAAAAGAAAAAAAGTGCGATTTCAACTCTCATCCTGCAGTGCGGCTGAGCACCTTCTTAATCTCTGTAGCTCAGCATGTCTCACTTACAGTGAACAGCGGCTCGTCGCTCTCCTTCAGTGTGAATGGCCTATTAAGTCGGCTGAGGAGCGGCAGGTGCCACAGAGAGAAGAGGAGGAACAAGCGATAAACAGAACTGGGCCACTGTTTAAAGAAGAGAGCAATACATGAAGATAATCACACCTGGACACTGTCCCCTCCTCTTTCTGCTCCTCGTTCTCGCTTCTTTTTTTTTTTTTGCCCCACACTGCTTCTCGGCCAATGGCTGTCCTTACCAGTTTGAAAGTGTGGGAGTGTGTGTAAAACAGAGATGTGACAACTTCCTCTCAACTTCCTGTGATCTGAGCATGAGGGGTTGCAGGGGGACAACCAGGAAATCACACACACACACACACACACACACACACACACACACACACACACACACACACAATATAAATGTGAGCAGACAAGCATACAAAAATAGTCTAAACCAAATCTACCAAATTATTTTTTTTTTTATGAAATGCTGAGTTTTCGTCCAAAGTAAAGCTGATAACAGCAGCGAGCTGGGTAATGTCACACACACTACCTCCATGTGAGCTTTTGTCCGTCCTCAAAGTTTTAATCATGAACACACACGAAAGACACACAGAAGAAAAAGGGGAAGGAGATGGCAGCACTGCCCAATATTTCACAACAGAGCAGAGATTCAATCACTCCCTTGCACTATGAGAATACACTGATTGCAGGAATTTGTGTGTTTTTGTGCGTCAGTGTGTGTGTGTGCAAAGTTTAACCTACAGTCAGTATCACAGAAAAGAGTATTAAGGCATCCCCCTCATTTTTACCACTGATCCATTTTTTTTTTTCTCACACACTTATTTATGGAAGCAGATGTGCTCAGGCCAAGACACACACACGCGCGCACACACACACACACACACACGCACGCAGTGAAGGACACTGAGACAGTTAAAAAAGCCTTGGGGCTCAGTCTGAGCTTTCATTTCCTCTATCCTGCATAACAACAGAGACACACACACACACACACACACACACACACACACACACACAGACACACACACACACAGACACACACGGACGAAGGGACTGAGAGCGGATGATTACTAGACGTTCGGACTGCCCACAGGGACTACGGAGGGAGACAACTGGCTCTTAAGATTTCTCGAGAACCCCCTTTATGCTTTGAAATCACCGGGAATAAAAACAGGGAACTATTTTACAGTGACGACATGGCCACACGGCTGTGGCTGAAAAGATCATCCAAGCACTGAATGATGATCAGAAAAAGACACGGGAGAGTTTTCCTGCAACGCTTCATTTTGTTTGTGTTGTGAAATCTGGCTTTTACTTTGAAGTTCTACAAGGTAAAGAAGACAAAGTGCAGTGCGTAGGTGTCACTTATTTTTGTGAGATGGATGCAACTAAAAATTAAATAGTTTCTTCTCTCTCTCTCTCTCTCTCTCTTTATCTCTGAGAAGTGATAAAAGTTATTTTCCTAATTAGAGCTACTTTATTTGTGGTTCAGCAGGTCAGTGCTGGAGAAGGTTTTCACCTGAAACCAAAAGTTAAAAAAAAAAAAAAAAAAAAATGTCCATGGGCCTTTTGGGGCTCACATCAATCACCTCTCCTTTTGTTACAGTCATACTGTTATTTTCTCACTCATTTCTAACTTCACTCTTCTCTATCTCACACACACGCATGCAGAAGTTGCAGGTCGTTGCGACATCCATGTTTGAGATAAAAGCTCCTTCTCACACACGCGCGAAGAGACACACACAGTCACACTCACACAAAGTTGAAGACTTCATTCTACATGTATTGTCACGGGGGATTTGAGGAATGAATCATTATTTTCCAATAGTATAGAAAGAACATACCGGACATGCACAGATTCAGTGGAGACTGTGAGGTTGTGGAAAAAGATCAGTACAGTGTCTCAGTCATAGCCTCTTTTACATGGACAGTTTAAGACGAGACTCGCTGTCAATGTAAGTCACAGAGAGGTAAGTGTAGTAGAAGGTCACTCCATAGCTAAGCTGCTATCAGAGGTAATGACAGAGGAGTAACGTCATGACTGTTGTTAAATGTCCGAGCTAGCAAGATGGAGGAGTGCTGTATGCAAATCTAACTGTGTGTGTGTGTGTGTGTGTGTGTGTGTGTGTGTGTGTGTGTGTGTGTGTGTGTGTGTGCGGCAGTGTCGTAGAAGACTGTAAACAAACACTACTGAGCTTGACAAACATTGTCTGGGTGTCATAGTTGTCATAGTGCACATAATTAGTCGGCTTTATTAACATTTTCAGGAGTGTATCTGTGAAAAGGACTGATGACACATTACACAAAACAAACTTTTCAGGGGACGATTTCCCCCAAAACTCTACGCCTGCTGGATTCAAGCTATAAATCGAGTCTGACCTCAACATGAGTGATTTCCAGATTAAATGTCAATGTGAGAGAGCAAAATAATATCTATGAGTGTATCTTGTATTTTAACTGTTTGTAAGACTAAAGGCTACTGAAGATTCTACACCAAACTACACAGCTGCTTGTATTCACCAAAGATGCCACTCGATTGTACCTTGACCTTATTTGATCTAATTCTGCATTCTCACCAAGATAAACTGGAATCGATCTCTTGTGGTTATTTGTGTCAGGGCACTGGAATAGCTTAGCAGATGAAAGAAGTGCCTTTAGTTTGTAAGTGGGCTGAAGGTAGCGATTATTCATGGCGTTGTCTCGACGCAGCTCCTTTGACTCAAATATCGACAGAATGCAATCGATCTCAAAGTGCATTGTGGAGCAGACCTCTTTTTTTTTTTTTTTTTTTGCATACTGCAATGCACTTTGGGTAAAGGAGTCAAACACAGAACAAGCAACGCCATGTAAAAACCTGCTGCTGAAACTCACCAAGACACCTGTTAGGACTTTAAAGCCATGTTCTGAGCCCACTCAGCTTAACACCTGGTGAATCTAAGACGAGACGGATGACTGGAATCTGCATACAGAGAGAGATGTGAAAAAAATGAGCGAGTGCATGAAACTGAAAGTCCTTAAAGAAAGAATAAAAGATGATGATGATCTTTTTTTTTTCCACTTCAGGCAAGGTCAACACCAGCCTTTTGTATGCCCTGTTCCTTCATATAATGTTTTCTTACACATACTTTACCTGTTGAATGGAGTGTGTGTATAGAAAAGACGTAATCCTTTTCAGTCGCAGAAGTCCAAAGACAGGTCTGGAGAAAAGAGGGCTCTTATGACGCGGAACATTTTTGCAATCTTTTTGCACATGATTTTCAATCATTTGTCGAATGTTTGATCTCATCTCGGGGGAAACGTCTTACTGAGGGCGTGATATCCCAAATGTGTTAGCAATCAGCTCGCCAGGCCTCAAAATAACGTGGTCAATGTTTGATAAAACGACAGGGCTTTATGTCGTCCATCTTGACTTTTTTTTTTTTTGTAAGAATGTATCAGCCTCTATCAAGAGCGTGCTGAGGAGCAGAGACAAGCGACCTCTTTAATATCAGGAGACCATAAGTAGGTCAAAGATTTACGAGCGATTCAGGTGTGGATCAGTTATAAGAGCAGAGGAATGTCATGTTTAGTTCTCACACCCATCTAACTGCTGGTACACCCTTAAAAAGCCTACGTGTGCGCACAATTACAAGCATGGGCGCGCACAAACACATGGAGTTTAGTCTTTAAACCTATGACAGTGTTACTACACCCTTAATCCTTTCATCTCTTATTTTATACCCGGCCCCTCCCTCCATCTTTCCCTTCTTTTCATCTCTCTTTATTCAACTCTCTAATCTGTCTCTGATCTACGCCACTGACGGATGAACCAGATAAAAAAAAATTAAAAAAACAACACACAGACACACACTAACACATCCTACGTGTGTGCTGCTGAGACGTTCTCCATTTATCTTTGTTTCTACGACAACAGGTGTCTTCAACATGTTAGGAAGTGTTTTGTTTTTTTTGTTTTTTTTAACCCTGAGGCCAACCACAGATTATGTCTGAGAAAAAGTCAAATAAATAGAGGCATCAACGAGGAAATTAGCCAGAGGTACAACTCCCTCTTCTCCCTGTATGTGCCCTTCAGCTACTTGATTTTCACTCCATCTCTACCTGTTGCCTGTGTGCTTGTTATTTGCACTTGCCCCTTTTTTTTACGCTCCAGTTATGCGTGAGTCAAACAACAAACCACAATGCTGGCAACAATTCAAAAGCTACAGTGAAACAAGGCCAAAACCCTAACACTTTATCCTCCAACCCCCCCAGGGTTACTTAACACAGGAAACGTCAAGGCTCTATATTTGGAGGCTTACCTTAAGACCTCTGACATCAGACCCCTTTACCTGCACAGTCAAAATGACTTTAACTGTGGAAGAAAAGCCTCCACTTAATCAGTCCGAAGCTGACAGTGTGCCCAAAGTAAAAACAACAAAGAGAAGAAGAATATCGACTCCTCCTTAACTAAGTTGTTATCTTTTGTCTCTCAACCTGTCAAACCTGCAACTCCTCATATTTCTTGATATGTATCGACACAGATATAATCGCCACAAAGAGTGAAGGACTATGAGAGAGAGAGAGAGAGAGAGAGAGAGAGAGAGAGAGAGAGAGAGAGAGAGTGAAAGACCCATTGAATAAGAATTGGTAAAAAAAAAAAAAAAAAAAAAAACAGCCAATTGAATGGTGTCAGAGAGAAGCATGTTAGAACTAAAAAGTAACAGATATTTAGCCTGCAGAGTGATTTATGTTTCACACTACTTCTTCTCATGTCACACAGGAAATTGAACACCTATTAGTCACATTTTGTAGCTGCAACTGCTGTCTTATGGTTTGGCACACACAGAGAGAGGGAGGGAGAGAGGGAGAGAGAGAGAGAGAGAGATTAACACACAAGTCGAGTCTGGGAGAGATTTAGAAAGACAGCCCGAAAGAGAAGAGACGGGGAGAGAGGACGAGACGTGAATTCATTGCCTTAAAAGCAGCTCCGAGTCAAACGGTGTGATAAGAATCAGACAGCATACGCACACGTGCGCGCACACACGATCCCAGAATCTTTGCTTTGAACCTCTTTGGACAGATAAGCAGATAAGAAGTGTTCAATTACCGTTCTATTATGGCGTGTGTGTGTGTGTGTGTGTGTGTGTGTGTGTGTGTGTGTGTGTGTGTGTGTGTGTGTGTGTGTGTGTGTGTGTGTGCAAATGTGTCGGAGACTGATGAAGAGAAAGTGAGTGCGAGACAGGAGCAGGGATGAGATTCTTTCCACCTATGTGTCATTTCCACTCTTAATGCCTCACCCCGCAGTGCTCTTACCTTCATTTCACTGCAACAAGACTTTTTTTTTTTTTTTTTGTCAAATTGCTCCTTCTTCTAATCCCTCGGCCTTCTTCACATTTTCAGGCTGGCTGAAGAGATATGTGTACATTAGAATATCTTCGGTGGTGGAAAACTAATCTGTTCTGTCAAATTGAATTAGCAAATGAGTCGGCGATTTGTAGCCATTTGACAATTTGGCACTCGGCGATCAAATACAGCAAAAGGTAGCGCTGTGAGACTCTGCTCAAGTGTCTTTTTTATTCTAGAGAGGAATAAAAGGAAGTTCAGAGGTCGAGATCCTCTGTGACCATCTCATAGAAGACACCTGGTGACGTTCTGGCCAGTTTTGACCTGCGGAGCTGATGAGTCAGAGAGACAAAAGGGAACTAGTCCGGTCTCTAGCAGGTTGGCTGAATGGAGGAATATGCCAAGCAGGCAGTTTGTAGTCAGACAACTCTGGTTCCGACTATCTCGAGAACTGAACCAGATTGCTGGGAATTTTGCGCAGATTTCGCCCGATTCAGCCTCTGCCTGTAATGGTTAGTTTCAGACAGAGGCTGAATTGAGCAAAAACTCAATTTCAGCCAGAGGCTGTTTCAGGCAGAGGCTGAAATGAGGGCTTTTTACTGATGCCAGCTCAAGATAAATAAGCAGGTTTTTTTGTGCTGCAAATCATGCAAAGCTACTCTTGGTTTCACAGACTGGCAATATGAAAGGTAGAAATGAGTAAAATATGTGATCTTAAAGATAAGGATAGTAAGGGTAGTGTAAAGATGTCAGGGTGACTAAGAACTAAAGTATCTCAACCTCGAGTCTTCTCCCCTGCGACTGAAGAATCCACCCTACCAATGTGTCCTTGAGCAAGACCCTGAATGCCTTCCTGCTGTTCTAGAACAGAGGCTTCAATCTTAGGAGGGAAATGAGAAGACAAAAGCAAGAGGATGAATGGAGTTTCACAAAAAGCCTGTGAGCTAAAATCACCAAAGTTCCACGCCTCGCCTCACCACAAAACCCTCTGGTGGCAAATTATCTGCCTCCCCCTCCTTCCGTCTATGTGGCACTCTTTTCTCTTCTTACCGCCGTCCTCTTTCTCCCTGCTCCTGTCCTATTATGGACAAAGCAACAGTGGTGCTGTCAGGAGGACTAAACGTTTGATTCACCGTCTGTCCCTGTCTCCGTGTGTGTGTGTGTGTGTGTGTGTGTGTGTGTGTGTGTGTGTGTGTGTGTGTGTGTGTGTGTGTGTGTGTGTGTGTGTGTGTGTGTGTGTGTGTTAGATAGCAGATAAGAGCCATATATAAACAGCACTTGAAAGCAGAAATGTAAATGTTTAGAAGTCACAGCAGAACACGGACCATATCAAGATATGGGGGGGGGACATTAAAGCAGGGTTCACACCAGGAGAACTAGCAGGAGATGCATTCAAGACTCTTGTCAGGTACCAGTCATCAATAAGGCTTAGTGGAATTTAGCATCTCAAAGCTGCTGCTGGATTTGAAGGGGAATGCATTAAGTGTTGAAGTGACTGCCCAGATGGATCTATTAGCACCTGTGTTGCCGGGTCAATCAAAGGCTATCTGCTCACAGGCGTTCTAACTTTCTCATGATGTCGTAATACTCACCAAGTTTAAGGCTTAGTTTTGGTTTTTTTTACACGTTTTTAAAGTGCACAGTATTCAAGCACTGCTGGTGGTCACTCATCAGAATGCAGGGAGGGCCCGCTCCTCTCTTACACTATGTCATTATGTCATTATTGCATCATTTAGGCAACATATTGAAACTCGTTTTACAACATTTCGTCTTTAACTGTTCTTCATTCATTTCTACTGAAGTCAACGATATGATGACGGATGCCCTGGTTCTTACAATGATTTGAAGTATTTGACTTCAGTACTTTAGCCTTATTCCCATCTTAACAGTTTTTTTTGTTGCACTTGCACTTGCAATGTATTTGGCAAGAAAAAACGATCTTGATCGTTAAAGGCGGTTCAAAAGTTTTATGAAACAGCTTTTTATGAATACCTAAATGTTTTTTTTCTAAATTAATATTATAATTGATTATTAACATTTTTCTCAGAAAAGATGTCTACTGGTCTGCTTCTGTCATTCCAACAGATTCACGTTGTGAGGAATAGTTTTTCACTCATGAGCTGCGCCACAAGCCTAAACCGTCTTTGCTAACAAGTCTGTGAGATGCTCAAATCAAAGTTCAACCATTAGATTAGATCTTTGACTACAGCTTTTTCGGCACACAGCTGATTTTAATGTCCATGCTGTTGCAGAATACAATCCCATGGGTTTTTAAGTGAATGAGTAACTTTGGTGATAAACTGAAAATTGTGTAAGATCTTCAGCTAACAGCTCCATTTTGTTTTCAGTTTATTTTTTGCTATAGAATTGAGGAATGGGGAAGTAGAATATATTTTCTCTGCATGTTACAGAAGCAGCCACACAATATTTATCAAAACTGTCAAAACTTGGTCTAATTGGCATTGTTTCGGCGAAAGTGTCAATAACGTCGGATTCCATTCTCAAAGTGAGGGAGCTCCAGGAATCAAATGTGACGGGTGTTTTGCGATAAAAACAATCACAGATTGTGTAAGGGCAATTTCCGAAAAAAGTGTCAAGTGTCAGCATATGTGTGTCCTCGCATGTGTGTGTGTGTGTGTGTGTGTGTGTGTGTGTGTCAGTTTGCCTTCATCTGTGTATACTATCCATGCTTACTTGAGAGTGCATGCGAGTGTGTGCAAGGTTGTGTAATGTGTGTTTGTGAGAATGTGTGTGTGTGTGTGTGTGCATCTAAGTGAGTGATTGTTAGCAGAAGCTCGTTAACCTCAGAAGTCATTACCACAGCCCTGAGGTTTACGCCAATTAGACAAAATAAACGACAGGCGAAAAAAAACAAAACAGACAAATGAAAAGCAAGAGGAGAAGAGAAAGTGATTACTGGGGGGAAAATTAAAGTAAATTCTTTCACCAAAAACAAAAGAAAAAAGACTGATTTCAACGACATGAAGGTAAAAGAAAGAAATGATTGAAGTACAATCCGAGAGATAAAAGTCAAACAGCGAATTAGATTCAATAAGGAGAAAATATATTAAGATTTTTATTTTAATCCAGGTGGAGAAAAGAAATTTAGGCATGAGAGTGAGTGTGTGTGTGTGTGTGTGAGAGTGTGTGTGTGTGTGAGTGTGTGAGTGTGTGAGTGTGTGAGAGAGAGAGAGAGAGAGAGAGAGAGAGAGAGAGAGAGAGAGAGAGAGAGAGAGAGAGAGAGAGAGTCGGGTAGTTTTTGACATCACTTCTCGTATGTTGTCTTTTCTTTTCTCCTTTTCTCAAGACGTTTTTGTTTTTACAGCTTCACTCTGGGCAGACCAGACCGCTGTACACACACTCGTACATACTATACATACACTTCTATCTCTCTCACACACACACACACACACACACACACACACACACACACACACACACACACACACACACACACACACACACACACACACAGAGACCCCTAAAGGGGCCTTTTTTCCACATTGGGCCATATGGTGCAGACAGGCGCACGGAAACAATTCTCTAAAAACAACACACACTCTGCACTTAGAAACCAGCCACACACACACACGCACGCACACACAGATTGCTCTCCCTCTCAAACTCACACACACCAGACAGTTAAACCTGCTGAATGAATTGCTGCCTTGTTCAGTGGTGCACTAATGGCAAACCTGCCATGGAGATTACCGCACACACACACACACACACACACACACACACACACACACACACACACACACACACACACACACACACACACACACACACACACACACACACACACACACACACACACACACACACACACACACACACACACACACACACACACAGGATCAGCATTAAGCATTCTGGGGCACTTATCCATTAGAGAGCTTGGTTATTTTCCTCAGTCAAAAAGTAGGCATTCAAGTTAATATTAGGACAGAGGTGGTTGTAAATCTGCTCTGTTAAGCAGCTGGGACAGATGTCTGTGAAAAAGCTGGAAGTCTTCAAGACCACAGAACGGAGCTCGCCCAGTCATTATGGCTGATATACGACTAATATTTGACTTGTTTGGCAGTGGACAATGGTGCTGTAGAAATAACAATAAGTTAAATGGCATTTCTATTATCAACCGACTTTAGACCACAGAGAATGAAATATGCGAAATGAGTGAAATATGCCAAAGACATCAAACCTGAGTATTCTGAGGAGTCTCATAGAAGGTGGGAAATGTATATTGGGTGGGGATAAGAAGTAAATAGCCCAAGCTGTGCACTATTCCATATGGGCTGAGAAGGTATCATGGGAGATGATTTTTTTTCTTCTGAGCAAAATAAAGCTGAGCAAAAGTCAGCCCAGTGCACACCACCCAGCAAAACACTGAAAACTTTCATCTTAGTATCTGAATCTCCAAGTTCGCAAAATAAATTTGCATATTTACAAAAAGTGAAAAAACACATTTGAGACTAAATGCAATTTTAATACACTTAAACAAATGATAGCTGGAAATTTCAATGACAATAAAAATTCCAGCCATTTTTACACCAAGATTCTGCTGCAGCACCATAACGTCGCTTGTCCCTCTTCCTCTGTATTCATACTGAACCACGCAAAAGCAATGTCCCAGTGTGCACTGTGTTAAGGCAGGAGCTTCACATACACACACTCAAACATGCGCACACACACACAAGGGCAGCTCCAACCATTGCCTAATGTAGCCGTTTCTGCCCGCTGCTTACTACTCCTAATACCTGCAGAGCAGCCCAATGCTTTCACCTCACTATTACACCTCTGTGAAATGTCCTGTGACGTTGAGGCGTAACTGGGTTGTGCAGTCTTAAACAGGCATTGTAAAAGGGGCTGCTGGTTTTAATGGCAGAGCTTCTGTAGCAGAAACGCACGATAAACCAATAGACCATCTTTTTAAGTCTGCTTCAGCTCATAAAAACTATTCACGCTGAGCCCCCTTCCAGTCTCAAGACAATTCAATGCCATCTTTCCTCAACATTTCTATACATATCCGTTAGAGGCTATAATAATGTGTAAAGGGAAGTCTGCAGGACCAGCTTCGTTTGCTTGACACAGTATTTGAATCTATTTCTGTAAATGCCTTTTTTTCCCTCATGTAGTTGAAGACACCGCAGCTCCTACGATAGTTTGACATAAAGAAAGTTTCCACGTCACATTACTGAGAATTGGCTCTGAAAGGATTGCTGACTCAAAGTCGGCGGTGTTTGTTATTGCAGTCAAATGTGTCTGGGAAATGAAAGCAGCTGGAATCAGAAATGTTCGTCGTTTTCTGTTCAGGTCGCCTTGCTCAGCGCTGATTCGTTTCGACCAAGTAAGTGACTTCAGTAAGACGTGATGCCGAAGAAGAGAGCAGCGCTGAGTCATCTAACGGGCAGAACTTCCTTTCATAAGAAGGAGGAAGATACTACATGAATGAGGTACTCGATGCATCCTCAGCTATGTATATGAGGGTTTCACCTTTCGTTCCTATCAGAAAGGAACACTCAAGCAGCAAGACTAATACTATTCATAATTAGAATAATGTAACTTGACACTCTTGACACTTAGAAATAAAAGCATATATTTTTAAAGAAACTCCCTGGTGATCCAGATGGCAGCGCTTGCTTTTTCTTGTTTATATTTGAGGGCAATTCAGCCCCAGCATTGATCTGAACAGCATCACTCCCTCTGCTGTAAAACTGGCAACCCGGTCAAATAAACACAGCAGTCTTCTGTGAAACCTGCTGCAGCATGGGGACTGACTCGCTTGCGTTTGCCTCTGACTGGCACCTGGACCTGAAAAGACTACCAGTTGGAACTATCTGTCAGCCCCCAGCTACTCTGTTTTTATTGTTCTGGCAAGTCGTCCTGCTGCTGCCAGGCCGTCTGGCTGCTTTTAGCTCAATGTTCTGGCTGCTAGTTACAGCGCCATCGCTAGCAACTAGCCCGGCAGCTCCCAGCAGCTCTGCTCAGTCTTACGAGCTGGTGCCGTCGAGCTGGCAGCGTCTCTATCAGCAGCAGCCTGAGGTCTGCGTGTCTTTGTTGCATTTCCTCAGAGGTGGACTCTGGCTCACGCAAATCTGCATAAACGGTGACAACATGCTATAAAATGTGAAGTAATCCATGAAATCTGCCGTGCATAATTGGATGTTGAGCACTTCTGGCCCAACTCTGCCTATGATGTCAAGATATTTAAGTCTGCATGCTGCTGTGGACCTCTTTGACTCCGACTGTTACAATCATTATAATCACTCATACTTACATTATGAGTATGAAAGGACTCACTGCGAGTGTTAGTCATTTCTTTAATGCTAATATTGACCTTGCTCCTATGATTCTTTATAAAACCGATTTATTGTTGTTGCTGAGCGTACATCTGTCCATCCCTCTCTTTCTGTGGCTCACTCTATCCCACTTTTCCGGGCCCATCCTTGCAGATGACTTTCCATCAATGAGTCTGCTTTTGCTCAGGGTTCTTGCCGTTGAAAGAAAGTTGTTCCTTTCTACCGTTGCCAGGTTCTTGCTCATTGGTGGATTAAACGTGGGTCTCTGTGAATAGTATTACAATGAGTATGGCTCAGGAGTGCCTCTAATGTAAAGTGTCAGTAGATATGGCGCAATGTAATAACAACTGGTTTATTCAAAATTGATTGGTGAAAGCAACGGCAGTGTTAGAGAAAAACATCTGCAAGTGCTGGCAGTAGAAGCATTACCCTCCCATGATTTAAATGCAAAGTGAAAAAATGTTGCATTATCAGCAAAGTGCTACTTTCGGGTGAACAAATAAAAATCACACACAGGTTGGTTTTTTTTTAGGCACAGTCATTGACAACAAAAGCAGCCACATTAGAGCTGACTTGGCAATAAATCCTGTTACTCAGTCGAGGCTGCGACTGCAGACTGATTTTTCCTTCCAGACATACCAGCAGCAGCAGCACACAGCTGTATAGCTCACCAGCATATGGATTAAATAAATACAGTCTGCGCAGGGCTTGTTAACACTTGTTCACTTGGCTACAACATGCTATTGTAGCCAGAGCTGTACAAAAAAAAACACACACACAAAAAAAAAACACCCACATCTGTGCACACCCAACGGAAGACACGCACACACACAAACACAAACAGGTCCCTTCAAACACACACACACACATGCAACATTTGAAGGTAAATGGGTGTAGCATTGGATATTGTTAGAGCAAGCAGTGACATATAAGCAGACATGGCATGGGAAAGGCACACAGACGTGCACAAAGACAAACATACAACGATAACATTGGAGATCGTAAGAAGCGTTTGAGTAATGAACTTGAGACTGAGAGCACATTTGTAATAATCTAATCATTTCTGTGAGCATTACTTTAAGCGTCTGGGTCCTAAAGCATGCACACACTCTTTTTGATTTTTGATTGGCTTCAACAAAGAAAGACATCTGTGTCTCAAACACATTAAAAGAGGGTAATTCTGTGGTTATAACCTTCAAATACTGAGCCACTAGTCTGGGCCTGGTCTCCCTCTGGCTATGTGGTCAATTCACTAACCTTATCTGATTAATGGCTTCCAACCCCAACTCTGCTACAAACAGAAGCAGACGGACCAAGATAAATTAGTTGAAGCTATGAAAACTAGGTTAGGTCCATTGCCCCTGCTTTGCCTATTTACTGTTTTTAAATCGGATTATGGGATTTTTTTTTCCCTCCAGAAAAGTTAGACCAAAAAAAAAAAAAACCCTTTAAAAACCAGCGTGGAAAATGAACACACCAGGCAACCAACAAATGCCAGACACTTTTTTTGTATTTTAAATCCGTCCCTACAGACAAACTAACAGGTGGGTTGAATTTATTGTGAAGTGTGCAACTCTTGATTAAGTTTGTTTTGTATCCCACAGCAGGGTCATAGAAAAACAGGTACAGTCAGTTCTTAACATACGACAGGGAAACTTCTCTATACAAACAAGCACAAGGTCACTGCTTCTATTTTCTTTCTCGTTCTTATTATAATTAAGTTGATGTTCAACCTGCTGCCGATCTGGAAATTTATTGTGTAGTTTATGCAATTTTTCTTGCATTAGAGTTGACATTTCATCTAGCCAGCAAAGTATCCTGACTTAATCAGGCAATGCTATAAGACACAGTGTCGGCTGGAAGCTAAATTTGGCAAGAAGCTCCTGCAACATTAGACTGACTGATTATCAATCACAGAGCCAGTCACGAGCCAACTCCAGGCGACTGCTGAGTGTTGGCACTCGGTCCAACATTTAGTTAACTGCTCCCTCTTAATATGAGTCAGGTCTGGACTGTATATACCTGCCAGATTTGACAAAATATTGGGGACGAAATGTTGGGGCCCGTGAGATCAGGTTAGCATTCTTGAGGCTGTTTATGAGACTGAGCCGCCCTTTGGATTTGGCCCGAGACTCCGATGAAGGTATGTGTGTACATGGAGCACAGGAAAGCGTTTCTTTAATGACAGAGGAAAGGTGCAGTGGGTGGAGCCACTTTCACGACCTAAGTACCTTCAACATTGAAAGACAAGTTGATTATTAAGTAGCGTTCAGATGATGCAACGTGCTAACACGTGATAATGTAGTTCCGAAGTTGTGCATGCGGTGCATTATTGCTGTTGTAGTCCAAAAGCTCACTCCTATACTATTGGAACCACATGCTGCTATCAATGTACAGCACACGATGCAGACCAAAATGACTTTAAGTTGAAGAGGTAAAAAGGACAAACAGATGACATAATACATGTCTGACACACACAGCTGTCACTCTGATCTCCCTTTAAACAAGTGAATCATGAACAAACACACAAATGAGGTCATTCATTACCATGGCAGCTGGGGATACCTTCTTTATTTATCTTTTTTCTGCCTCATTAATAAGCCTTGATTGTAATTAATTTAAGTTAATTTGTTGTTTGGGGTACAACCTGCAGTGTGTGCATATCTGACTGTGTGTGTGTGAGAGTGGGGAGGAAGTTAAATGACCTCTGTACAAATTGATAAATCTGTTGACGTCACACACACACACACACACACACACACACACACACACACACACACACACACACACACACACACACACACACAAAAGCACAGAATGAAACACTGACACCAAAACCTACATTTGTGGATCTGTGAGAACTCACGAGTCTTCCGGCTGTAATGTTTTGAGACGATGAGCTCACCAGAAACACAATGAACCGAGTGTTGACCCATTTTGTGCAAATAGGTTAACCGGTCGTAAATACTACGTATATAAACAACCTTTTCTCCTGAAGCTGAACCTGAAGCTGGCTCTTAGGAGAGTTTTTGTGCATCAGGGTGACATACAATCAGACGTAGGGAAAAACGAGATCTTCAGTGAGACAAGAAGCTGGAACACAAGGGTAGCTTGTTAGTGGGGCACTTCATCGCAGAGACAAACCCATAAATGCCATTTTTAATGTGCGTGTGTGAGTGTGTTGCATTACAGTCTGCTAGCTTTTGGGCCTGGCTGAATTGTCTTTACTCGACATTCTTCAGTTTTTTTAAAACCCTGAGACAAAAAAAAAAAAAAAAAAAATCTGCAACATTCTGACGTGTACTTGCATATCAAAGACTGCAGAATACCACAATGCAAACACAAGCAAATGCAACACAAAGATGCACGCATACATACATGTGTGTCTATACACACACAGTTGAAAGCATGCATCATACACATGTGTACCAACGGCGGGACAAATACAAACGCAAACCACAACTAGAACATCAAGCAGCTTGAAGAAATCCACCCTGCAGTAAAAACATCACCACGCAGAGCCACCATACCACATAATGAAAAACACACACACACACACACACACACACACACTTACTGTAGACGTTATAGTATCATACAAACATGTTTGCACTCATTTATTCATACAAGATTTATCTATCAAACATCCATACTGTACAAACACAGAATCACACAAACTACATTTTAGGCATCACCTTCTCCAAAACTTTTTTTACTTATCAGACTTTTTGAGTTGTTACAGCGAATAGACTTTTTATTCTTTAGGTCTGCAGCAACTCAAAAGTGTTTTTTGAATATGAAGCCACATTACTGGTAAAGTAACAATAAAACAATAAAAAGTCACCTTGAGGCTAATTTCTTCGCAAAAGAACTTCAACGATGACAAAGTGTTGAGGCAGCAGGAAAGAAGAAGAAGAGTGAGAGAGAGAAAAAATGGAAGCAGACAGAGTGCTTCAGCACGTGTGGCAGAGGACAACACAGCATTTCTGTGTTTGGGTGAATGTTTGTACTGTAGAGTCTGTGCGTGTGCGTGTGCATGAATGAATACATGGTGTAACTTTGACAAGAGAGAAAGAAAAAAAATAATGGAGGAGTTCTTCACACGTTGTGTCCGCACCTTGAATCAAACGTCTTAGTCCTGATCCAGCAACAAAAGTGGTCCAGTGAAAGAACCTCTAACTGCACACTCAAACACCCAGAACAGTTTGAAGGGTTTTTTGCATGTACTGGATAAAATAACAAAAACATATCAAGAAAAAAAAAAGAAAAAAAAAGAAAAGAAAGAGAGGTACTGTCGTAACACATGAACACTCTGCTAATGTTGTACTTTTCCCTGCACCACAAACCACTGCAGCATTGTGCACACGCTTACATCATAACCTCAGCTGTGAGTATTTGTATTTCCTGACGTATAATAAGCTGCGTGATTTGTCAGCCCTGGAAACACTTTGATTCAAAAAGTTAAAAAGTCTTCAACGCGTCGAAACAAAAGTTCTACCCCCTAAATTCACAGACAGAAAAATAATCATCGTCATCACGTCACTGCAGGCTCACTGACAGAAGTAGAACTTTGACGGTAACACTTTCACTGTAGCTGTGGAGTATAAGCGCATTTGTAGCAGGATTTCTAAAACACAATCAAATTGTTTCTAGTGATGTTATCAAGTTGTTCCCAAAGTAGGATGCTGGGAGGCATGATCGAGGAGCAGGTAATGTTTGACATGCAGTCATCGCAATAATCAAACAGACCGTTTAACACAGTCAGAAGAAGTTCATCATGCTCCTGTAGACTGGAGCATAATGGGGAGCATTTTGAGTCGACCGGCGCAGTCACTTCCTCCAACAGAGATGACTAAGAGCACTTCTTCATAATGCATCTCAGAGAGCCGTCTCTCTGCACAAAACGCTACTTTATCAGCAATCTCAGCTCGTCATTGAGGCCCTGTAAACAATCCCCCGCGTTTTAGCTGAAGGCAGTTCCACTAATCAACTGAGGCCAGCAAAGTGGTCGAGGGTCTGCGAGGCAGAGATGCTGGCAGAAACTTTGTTCTTTCATCTAAACAAATGAAGCATGTTTTTTTTTTTTTTTGCTGTTAACAAAACTAAACTGTCAAGCACATCCACACGCACGCACACGTGCATGACCACAGTAATTACCTCAGATAATGAAGAAAAATCAGTTAGTCGTGTGATGGGACTGTTCTCATCTGCATTGATTAGGAGTAACGCTTCAAAATGAAAAAAGGATAAAATAAGATGTTCCTGAAAAAAAAGGATAAACGCGTCCATTTGATTTGTCCAACGAAGATCAAATTACAATAATTATCATCATCTGGGCATTCAAAAACAAAAACAAAAAAACACTGCTTGATAAAATCAATTAAAAGACTCTTGAGCAAATATTTAAATGCGGGAAGAATAAATTCAAACCTCTTGTTTCTCAATGTTATTGCAGCAGTTTACTTAAATACTGATCATGCATTATTTTGTGTGAAAGAGAAAGCAAAGGCATAACAAGCTGATGAGTTTTATCTCTTTTTAAAAGGCTGGATATAAATATGTATGTCATACCTCTGCAGTTCATCAGGTTATATAAGCATCATGGCAGACTCCTGTCCTTGGCATCAGCTCTGTTGAAGCAGCTCGGTCCGACCCGGCGTCGCAGCGGTCTGTCCGGCAAACGTTCGGCTACTGGCCCTCTGTACTCCACATGGTAATGAGAAGCAGAACCGGGTGTCACACTAACATGATCCTTCCGTGTCTTTATCAGGTCGTGTAACTCCAGACAAAGCCATAAAAAGCAGAGCAAAAAACTTTTTTAGCTGCTTTAAACTCCACGTAGCACTAAGCTAGCTTTAATGCGAGGCCGTCGCTCCTCTTTTTGCCACACAGCAGTGCAGCTTTTAGTCTGATCACGCTTGCTGTAGATCCGTGTAAGAGGTATTATGCAGGCTGCCCCTCTCGCTGTCCGGTCTCTTTTTTTTTTTTGGCTCTGGGTAGCTCCTCAGTCACGCTTGTCAGAATCCGCCATCACCTTAACAACCTGGAAAAATGACAGAAAAACCACATTACAAACGCACGCATTCTGCAACATTTACTGGGAGCTATTTGAGCCAGGCTTGAGACATTTTGGTCATACTTTACGTATTTGGGTCAGGAAACAATTGTGCCCGGGGTTTAGACAGCAAAATTGATGGTCTGATCAAAGGTACAAAATAAGCAAAATTATTTAGTGCCCTGCTGAGAGCGGGGCCGGGCAAACTCTCTAATTGTAGCAATTTTTTTTTATCACCGAGCTGACAGATGACAACGCCTTCCACATGTGAAGGCCCCAGGATGAAGCCAAGCCACAGATAAAACGTCGCAAAAAGACAAAAGTTTCTTTGAGCAAGGGAAAGCATAAACTAGAATATTTTTAAATTAATAAAAAAATGAAACTCTTTTTACAGTAATATATATTTTTTTTTTTAAATCTTCAATTGACAATTTATCCGACCTTCATACCAAAGTGTGATGTGACCTTTTTACAACTAGTCTGTATGCAGGGATTTAAGAAGTTGTTGCACTTTAATAACAGCTTCATTTGAAACAAACACTGATAGTCAATGAATCACATTAAAATACTTTGAATTATTTTTTTTTTCCGAAACAGAATGCTGCCGATAAATTGTCAACAAAAAAAAAAGCCACTAATAACACCACGAGGAATTCATTGAAATAGGAAAACAATTACAGCCTGTGCAAGCAATCAGAGGCAGCAGCAAAGCTCTCTCTCTGTTTCTACAATTATTATACACTCCGTTTCACGATCGATCAAGTCACAGCGAGTCGGGTCATCAATGAGCAATTTCCAGGAATTCATTCATTCATTCATTGTCGCATATTAAGCGTTTCAGTGGCCGTGACCGTCCACAATTGGATTTTCTTCATCCGGTAATTCTAGTGTTAAATGTCTTCAGTTCTTGGTTCCCCCTTTTTGTTGCCCCAACCACAAGAGTCACCCCACCCTCTCTCTCCTTCTCTTTCTGTCTGTACCACTTCTCTCTCTCCTTCGCTCTGTGCCACCCCTTCTTCTTCTTTTTCTTCTTTCCATCCGTCTTGCCTCTCTCTCCCTCTCACCGCAAATCTAAATCCGAGTCTGTATTTATACAAAGCCTGTTTCCTTGGGTCAGTCTGAGCAGTGTGTGTGTGTGTATGTACGTGTGTGTGTGTGTGTGTGTGTGTGTGTGTGCGAGTGTGTGTGTATAACAGTGGTGGATAAGAGACAAAAGTCTTCACACATGCGTACACACACTTCCGAGCAGAGTCTAAATTGGGATCTATTTTCTTGGTAGCTCAGAAAGCTTTTGTTCTATCCGTTTTATTGGTCCAAGGCTACCTGTGGCGTGGTTTACCTGGCTCAGTGTGGTCCTGACCACATCCAGCTGCCCTTTTAACTCTGTTTGGATGTCAGATAGAACATTAACAAGTCATACGAGAGGCGGAGTGTGCCGTTTATCTGAAAAAGCACATTGGCTGTTTATAACAAAAAAAAAAAAAAAAAAAAGGACTGCTGGCATAAAAAGTAAATCATGAGTCATGCTGATATTATGAGTCTTTTTTTAAAAAAAAAAAAAAACAACCTCCCTATCTTTAAAACAGTCATGTTTAAAGATCATGTAAACTTGGGGTTTTTTATATTTTCCAGGTGGATGATACGTCCCCCAGGTAACCATGACAAGAAGTCCCATTTAGCTGCTTTGAATGAACACAGATGGACATTTTATTACTGTAGGAAGCCCGAATGCAAACACGCAGACACAACAATAAGGTCACTCTAATACATGGTGATTGTTTTCTTAAGGCTGGAAAACATTAACTGTAAAATTAGAGTGAGCGTACACACATGTGGTTACGGTTACTAAAATGATTGACCACATAATAGAATTAGCTCAAAAGAAGTAAGAACAGTGACTAAAAGAAAGACAGACGTATGGCTTGTGCATCAGTCGCGCTCAAAAGAGGGAGAGAAAAAGGAAAAGAAAAGTTGTCTTCTTCTTAAAGAGTGTGTGTGATAGTAAACATTTCCTCCGGGGAGTCCTGACTCAGTCGGGCTGCTGCTTACTCATTCTCTCAATCACTGTCTTTCCTCCTCTTTTTGTTTTTTTTAATCTCTTCTACAGCATGACTTATCTCGTTCTTTCACTCCCCTCTCTCTCACCGTTACAACTCATGTCTTCCACATCGCACATCTAACCACTTTTCCTTCCTCCTCTCTCTCTCTCTCTCTCTCTCTTTTCCATCAGTCCATCACAGAGTCATCTTTATAAGCCTCTTCTTCATCTTGTGCCTTTTTTTCTAACTGTCATTGCGGCTCAGACCTCCACCGACCGCCCCCCCCCCCTTGCATCTCTCCCTCCTGTGCTCTGACCCCCCCTCTACGAACGTGTGTGGTCCGGTCCGACTATAGACTGTTACATTGTCCCAGACAGGTTGGACTGCGCCACTAGCCAGCAGACCAGGGGTGGGGGAGTGGGGGGTGGCCGGGGGGGGGGGGGGGGGGTGTCCAGGGATTGTGGTGTAGAGTTGGAGAGCTGCGTGGGGTTGGGGGGTTGGGGGGGGGAGTTCCTAGTGAATGTTTGTTTTTCTGTTTCCAATTTGGTCCAGCCCGAGGAACTCCACGCTTCGCTCTGACTCAAACACACCATTCATGACGGCCTGACGTACATGATTACACACAAATACCCACTGACTCGCTCTCATCCACACACACACACACACACACACACACACACACACATTTAGACACACACGTTTGCATGTACTTATAAACACACGCTAGCAACAAAAATACACACATGCTGTACTCCCTTCAGATTCCTGTCCAATCTTCTACCATGAAACACAAGCCCTTGAATTTATCGCTGCTCTCTTCTTTTATTGTTTTCTGATTTGTTATTGCTAATGCCGTTTCAAATGACATGGTGGTCAAACTAATTACGTTTGTTTCTTCCTCTCTCTCCCCCCCCCTTCTGTGCCGGAGAAAAATGATCTTTGAAAGACCTTTTGATGTGTCTTGCTGCGTTTTCAGATGTTACATACACAGATTTGAGCACCATATTCCACCAATTAGAGCACAGTGAGTCTATTGTTTTAGATTCCGCTCAACTATTCCATCTGACATGAATTAGTTTATTCAGTTTTGATTTCTAGATTTTTTCAAATAAACACAGCTGATCTTATGCTGCTTTGATAAATCCTTATCTTTTTTTTAGTTCAAACAACGGAGCAGAAGACGGACAGATTGAAATGATTTGTTTGAAGATGTCATGTAGGCTCAGTTTGGTTCCACATTCCATCAATTAGCCATCAGGCAGACAGGAAAACCTCTTCTTTTTTATTCAAAGGAAAATAATCGGCTTATTCAGTTGTTTTGAATGTATTTTAAATTCATGGCGCATGTCCTTACGTTTGTCTAAGTAGAAGAATTGAAAACACACAAGCGGAGGGAGACGATTGGCCAGACGATTCGTTTCAACTTAAAGATATCCTTCAACCAATCACAGGACACGAATCAGATAAACTATTTGGCATAGCTCGTTCAACTGGTTTATCAACATCCTCAGTCGTTATTGTGGTTTGTGTGTTTTGTATGCCTATAATGTAGTTAGTCTTTTTTAACATATTACTAACATGGAGGAGCTGAAGGCAGAAGAGCTGACAAGAAGAACAGAATTTTACATTGTTCTATATTTATGGAATCTTAAATGAGAAATAAAAAATAGGGAACAAATGAAAACATGTGTAAAAAAAAAAAAAAAAAGACAATCTCTCAAAGAAAACACTCAGCGTGAACATCTTTTCAGGAGATGTCAGTCAAAGTTAATCAGAATCACAAATCGTATGGATATTTGTTCGATTCAGTTCAATGATACTCAGCCATAGGTTTACCATAATTAGGCAAACACAAAGACAACAAAAAAGTGCAAAAAAAAAATAATCATGCACTACTTGTATAATTCTGTCTTTTTCCCCCTCAATGATTTATTTCGTAAATGTTCTACTTCTCTACAGCGAAGTGGACTGCTGGTGTTTGTGTGAAGATTCAGCTGCTATCTGTGCATTCAAATTAAACAACAGAGTTTTTATCAGACTTGTTACCAGACAAGAGGACACCGTCAAAACAGGATCTCTCTCTCTCTCTCTCTCTCTCTCTTGTGACCTGGATCAACCAGATCTTTCAGCTGTTTAGATTCAAGTTGATTAAAGGTGTGGTCTGGCTTTTTCATTACTGGAAGAAACGCCCAGAGCTTTTCAAGTGCGCCGCTGACACAGACGCACGTGCGAGTGACTGCCACGCTGCCACTTCCCTGTCAAAGTCATGTTCCTCTTACTGCATCTCAGAGCCTTTATTACCTTTATTCAGAGAATCCTTTTGACATCTCCCTTAAAGCAACACTTGACAGTATTGTCCCCGTCATAGGGACGGAAAAAGAAGCATCAACACGCTGCATGTAGGCCGAAGAGGTTTTGTCCATGTGTGAACAAAGACCATGAAAAAAATGTCGCCTAATACACCGGAGGCAATATATGGTAAATGCATTAAACCACTAGAAATACTACATTTTACTGAGCGTCAGTGCAAATCAGTCAAATCATGGGTGATGCACCAGTCATCATTTAATTAATCAATCTTTATTTGTATAGTGTCAATTCATAAGTGTTAAAAAGCAGGTAAAGGACCTCACTCTGTTTCTGTTAACATAACAGAAGAGCAGGTAAAAATACTTTTTTTATTGCTATATTACAAATCTTTCAAAGAGTGGCAAAAAAAACCCTCTCTTTAATGGTCAGAAGAAGTTTTTACCATAAAAAACTGTTTTTCATGTTTTGGTCCGCCGGCGCAACGTAACAGCAGAAAAAGTTGTTCTTTTTTTAAACAGCTTGATTTGTGGCTGGAAAGGGAGGAACAACTTACCAACCACAGCCTCCATATTAGCCTGCATGGACGGTGTTGATGTCCTGCCTTGATGTACGATAGTAGCAGGAAAACCGGGAGCTGCATAAATCAACGCGGGCCTGTTGATTTTGACCTTGCTCTCCGCAGCTAAGATTCTCATACATCAAAAATAATGGAGAACAAACTCGGCTTCAGTGCTCGTTGTAGGTGTAATGGAAGAAACTGGGAGCTGCATAAATCAACATGCTGATTGTTGACGCTTGCATTGCTGACTTTCCTTCCCGAAAAAAAAATACGGAAAACAAACTGCCGCCTCGCCAGAAACACGCGCGCACACACACACACACACACACACACACACACACCTCACCAGCCTGCAAAGGTTTGCCAGACATTTGATGATTTTTAAGCGCACACACATGCCCACAAATCGCTGTAAGTGTGTGTGTATGTATTTGGTTTGTCCCTGTCTGGGTAAGCTCAAAAATTACGTCAGTCAAACACGCACACAGATAGAAACATACTACTCCACACATCTCTCTCTCTCTCTCTCTCTCTTTCCACGCCTGCAGAATTGGACATTTCCTGCAAACGGCGGGAAAAAATGTCGGGACAAACTTTAAAAAGAAACGCACACAAACGCGTACATGAACCGTGTGTGCGTACACAACGGAACATTTTCAACCCACAATGTTGACTTTTTGTATTCCTTTCCAGAGACTTCTGCACACGGGCCAAGTGAAGCAGCTCTGTTCAACACTATCATGGCAGCAGCACTTGGACTTGGTTTGACGGCCACACTGATGTCAACTCGGGGCTGGACTCCTTTCAGTAACTGATCTTTAGTGTCAAATCTAAGCTAAATGTGATCACAAGGAGTCACTGTTATTCCTTTCTCGGAGAGAAAGGAATGTTTGTAATGACTAACGGACAGAATGGACCAGTTTACTGAGTGATCAAGCACCTTTTACTTTCAGTCACTGAAAGATAGAACGGTGGTTTTAGTCAAGAATCGAGAGAGAGTTGGGAATGATATGCAGGAAAGAAGCCACAGGTCGGATTCAAACCCGGGCCGTCCGCTTGGAGGACTGCATCCTCCGTACATAGGGCTCGCGCACTAACCACTACACGACCGGTACTCTAAGGGTTTTTTTTTTTTTTTAAAAAGAGATATCGGATGAACAGTGAGTTGTTGCGGTGCTTTTAGTCCACAGAATTTACCAGAAGATGATTTTCAGCACACAAAAACGGAGTCCAACTTTTTCAACAACATCTGCTTACTTTTCTGCTTTACCTTCTCACTTCCCATCTACGTCACTCCCTTGTCTTTATCTCTGTTTTTTTTCCCCCTGTAAATTGCAGTTGCATTGTTATTAAGGTTTACTCAAAAGAAACTTCACAATTCTCTACAGCAGTTTGAGCACAATAAATCATCCTGGGAAAAAAAGCCATGTTTATATCTGTTCCTTCAAAGCTTCTCTTTTAAAACTCTTTTAAGTACCGGGGGAGATAAATTCAGAGGCCTTCTTTACTTCACACGTTGTCAAACTAATCCTGAGTTGTTTTTATTAGTTGTAAACAACAACAACACGAGGAGCACTTCTTTGATCGTAGGCCACGACACGTAAGACGCAACTTCAAAAGGTTTAATCGTGAAGGTTTTGATTTAAAAGTCGTTCCGATCTGAAGGCGCGCATGTCTTGTCTTATCACACAGGTATTAAAAAGTGAAAGATGTCCAAACCCCTGAAAGAACAAAAGATACTGGAGGGAGTGGCCAACTGAAGAGTCGATCTGTTTAGGCACGTCATCCTGGGCTGGTTTTCACGAACGCCCTCCTCATTCAACACAGCAACAACACTGACTTTTTTTTAAATATATATATATATATATATATATGGGAGTGGACTCATGTTTTAATCACTTAAGTCACTCCCTGATTTCTCTGAGAGCGAAAAGAGATTCTCACAGTGAGGTGAAACCGGCCTCCGAAAAAAACGGGAGACTTGTGTGTGAAGCACTAAAAAGCCTAAAAGCCATGTAGAAGAACAAACCCCATGCCCCCCCCCCCCCCCCCCACTGAGCTTTCCCCCCCCATCCTGACACGCACAAACCCATACACGCACGCACGCACACACAGGACCAGAGCAAATTTAACTGTCAGCCGTAAAGTTTTCGACTATAGCGAGTGATCTTTTGGCCCCTTTGCTCTCCCCCTCCTTGATCCCTCCTCCCTCTCCTCCTATGCTAATTCTGGGTCTATAAGTTCCTCATCTGTCCTTCTGATTTCCCTTTCTTGATATATTTCCACCTAACTGTTCTAAACGTTTCCTTTTCCTTCCCTCGTTTATCTTTCCTTTATTCACCGATCCTTTGTCTCACTTCCTCCACCCATAAATTGATCCATCCATCCCTCTCTCCACAGGCCAACACCAACCAAAGAGACCTCCCCCCCCCTCTTTTTTTTCTCCCTTATCTTCTTCTTCCCCAGAAAAGAGAAACTGCCCTTTCCTCTTCCCTTTTTTTTTATCATCCATTCTTCCCCTGCAACTCCTATATTATCCACACATACTCTCGTGACTGTGGGCCTCTGACACCCACCTTTTCTGTCTCCCCCAAACAAAAAGTCTCAAAGACCCCCAGATGTGTGCCCCCTTCATTTCCATTTCAAAAAAGAAACCACCTCCCTCTCTCTCTATCATCCATCTTTCCATGCATCCACTTCACACACGCGCGCGCGCACACACACACACACACAGAAGACACTTACAAAAACATGGCTGCACATTTTAAACAGCAAGGAGAAGACAAATCTGTCTTTCTGTGAGAAGACGATAAAAAAAAAACATGCTGACCACGACAAATATCATTTATCTGATCCTTCACAGGCTACTTCTTCCTGTTAAAGAGATGTATTTTAAACGTGCTGACATGTTTTTTTTTTTATTCTTTCATGAGAAACATGCTGACACTAACCAAATGATTGAATCTCTCAGGTCTCTACATGGTTCGGTCCTAAAGGTGAGGCTTGAAGGGGTTTCAAAAGCATGGTTTGAGATGTTATAGAAAAGTGAACGTCATGTGTGAGCCCAGCCTCACTGCTGCAATTAATCCAAAGTGTTGCCAAACGTGATATGATGACCCTAACGAAACAAACTTTGATTTATGTATCTGAATGATAAATCACTTTAGATGACTAAGATGATTTGAATGTCCAAACATGATCCTAAAAACAAAGATCAAATCAACTCCACCGCAGGAAAAGGGAATCATGCAAGAATGTTTGTGAGGACTGTGAGGAATATATATCACATCCAGTATTCGTAGGTTTGATTTATAGCTTCTCCTTTCAGTTGATTTAATAAATCGATCTTTGCATCCCAACTTCCAGAAACTCTGAAATATGGCTTTTCAAAGCTGAATGTAAAGTCTTTCAAAGTCTTATTCTGTCAGACGATGAACTCAAGAACTCGTGAATTTTCAGTTCAGCCCATTGTATCAGACTAATAAAAACAAGAAATGATTCACATATAGGGAGCTGGCACTTAAAATACTCCACTGACAATCAGAGCTTCGGTATCTGTTATACTTCCTTGCAAAAATTGATTCACCAATGCAGCTCAGTTTGACATGATTTGTTGAGACACTTTACAAAGAGCAGGTAAAAGACCACACTCACTCATGTCTTTGTTACACAGAGCCAGCTTCATCCCTCAGGAGCACTTAAGCAACATTTTAGCAGAAGTTACAGAAAGGAAAAATACTTCCTTTATAGGGGAAGAAATCTTGGGCAAATCCACCTCCATCTACCGAGACTGTGCTACTGTGCCAGGCTTGAACATGGGATCGAGGGAGATGGGATAGGATGCAGGAAGAAGGATAGGGAACAAAGGGGCGAGGGGCTCAGGAGCGCCCAACAATCAACTGTTGATGAAGACAGTTATTTGAGGCGATAGCGCCGACACTTGGTTGCATTACAACAAGAAGCGTATCATTTTATTCTTTTAAAATAATGTGCTAAATCACTACTCAGTCTATTAAACAGTGACTGATTGGACCCCGTCGTTGCCGTTCGATAGTTTAATTTAAAGTCACATTAACAAAATCCAAAAACCTCTACCTGAACTAAAAGGTTGTGGATATCTAAGAGTCAACCGCTTCTTTTCACGTCAAAGACTTCCCTACATTACACTTGATGTATGCATTAAACCAATGGTTTTTTTTTTTTGTTGCCAGGACAAGATGCTTCACCTTTAAAAATGCTGATGAAGCCCTCTTTAGTGCGGTGAGAGAGGATGGATCCTTGCATCTTTCAAAGTGTGCGTGGTTTGAAGAGAAGCCCTGAAGGTATCTGCTCAAAGTGTGTGCAGGGCTGTATCCTCGAAAGCCCAGAGCTGCTTCAGCAGGATTATTTAACAGCATCACTTAAAAACCAAGCTGGACCCCACCCTGCAGAGCACAGGTGAAGTTTGCCGTTTCTCACCACTTGTCCTCCAGTTCTTTCAGATTTGGGTCAAAATGTCAAGCTAGACTGGAGGCGAATTAAGGGGGGGGTCGCTTTCTCCCTACGCTCCCTTCTTCTCGTCTCCCCGCTGTGGAGCAGTTCGCCAACCTTACGTGAATAAAATAATACAACACGCCAGACTGTCTATTCATAAATTACAGTTTTTAAATCCTCCCATAATCTGTATTTTAATGCTTTTCCACTACAGTCCAAACACAGCCAGAAACTACGCAAAAAAAAAACAATCTGCAGGGTCTGGTGTGGCTATTCGCTTAACCGAAGAAAAAAAACAAAAAAAAAACATGTTAGTTGTTTAAATCATAATTTTAATTTGACGGGACGCCATAAAAAGTCTGCCCCTTATTACACATGCACAAATACACATACACACACACACGTTCATATACACACAGTGAGGACAAAGACTACTTTGAAAAGTTACTCAGCCACCAGATGTTTTAGCTAGATCCCAGACTACAATACTAATGGGGCTGTGTGTGTGTGTGTGTGTGTGTGTGTGTGTGTGTGTGTGTGTGTGTGTGTGTGTGTGTGAGAGAGAGAGAGAGAGAGAGACGAATAGTTTTTAACGCAGCAAAAATGACTCTTTCTTCTGCAGGTACTAAATGGTAACAATGCTTGAGGAATAAAGCAAAAAGCTTCGTTACACTTCATCACACACACACAAAGTACAAAGAAAACACACAGCCACAATGAGAATATTGTTCAAACATGTCACAGATGAAAGGATAAATGTTATATGCACATACACTCCAGCACATCCATCCGTGACATAAAGCGGCAGTTGCGAGCGATAACGCTTAATGACTGTGAAACACGCGCTGGGAGAGAGAGGAAAGGTGCAGAGGAAAGTGGCAGATCAAAACTTTGAAGACATATTATTGTGACTGTGAGGTATCACAATAGCAAACAAATGTCAGTGTCTATTTACACTTGAAAGGAAAGTTCAGTTCAATCTGCTGGCGAAGTAAATCGTGTATTTTGACAGCGCTCACAGGCGTGATCGGGCACACGTGACGCTAACAGTCTTCGGTGTCGTGCAATACACTGAAAGTGAGAGAGATGAAGAGATAGACAGAAACGGGGGTGAAGGACAAGGGAAAAGAGTGAAACACAGACATGAAAAGCTGCTAATTTATCAGAGATGAAATCTGACTGCCTCTCTGTAAGTGAGTGTACAAGTTCTTGGTCTGACTGTTGATAGAGAAGACAGTTAAGCATCAGTATATAAACAGTCATAAACCAAGCAGCGGATGAGACAGATCTGAGCTCAACAGAAGGCGATAAGTGATAATGGACTGTTAGACTAACTGATAGCCTTCAGATAACAATGCTGAACAGTGCAGAGGTGAAAGCAGCACTGCAGGATACACAGTTGTGTTGTTGTGTTTTGATTGCATTGATTTGAAATATGTGGAATTGCAGCGTCGAAGCATCAATCATGCTACTTAGGTGGCTCAAATTTGGATTGATGGTAGCTGAAGACGGATTGTTTTTTGGATGAAAAGCAGATATTGTAGCTCTCATAAGTCAAGCTCACGATAACATGTTTGATTTAAAACACGTGTTCGACTTGCAATAGAGTGTGAAAGTCTTGATTTCTTCCTTGCCATAAAGCACCAGGTGAATGTTTAGCGTCACAGTGGGTGATTTTCCAACGTGCGTAAAATCGACTGACTTCAATTCATTCGTTTCGTTTAAAAAAACAAAACAAAAAAAAACAAGAGACAACTTTTACCCATGTGGCATTGCTGGAAAAAACACAAAAAAACCTGCCACTTCTACTCGCGAGAAGTCTCACTGAATTGAGCACACAGTACTTGAGGAAAATGCTTCGGTACTCTCTCCATCTGCGACACAAAGACGCTAACTACATAGATCATATTCAAATTTATGCCACTTATGCTGCTTTTACATTTTCCGTTGATAATTTTCACTCTGCGCCTGCTGTGTGCCGTGTGAACGCTAAGAGTTTATATAGACGGGAGACTCGCTCGCGGAGCACTTGAGAACAGCACACAAATGTACTCAAGAGATTTTGAATGCACTTTCACAGCTTTCACGTTGTATTCACTGACACCCTATGATCTTTGTCGTCATTAAAAACGTACTGCACTGTCTGATAAACCAAAAACATTGTTGCGATACATTCGAGTACGTCCATAAATAATACTTCAAAAATAAAGTCTTGGTGCCACTTTTAATATTCGCCATGTGCAACATTTTTGTACGTTATGGACATACACTGAAAGAGAAAAAAAAAATAGATTCACTTGAGGGGCTTCGCTTGGTTTAGCTCAGTTGGTGGAGCAGACACCTCATGCACGAAGGCCACAGAAGTCACACTTTTGGTGGCATTTCCTTTTGTTGCATGTCATCGCGCTCTCTCTCTCAAATCAAGGCAACACTGCCACACACAAACTCTAAAAAATATATAAACTAATAATATGAAAAGTAATGTTACAAGATTCTTAGGAAGTTTGTATTCTGAATACACCGTCACATTTCTGCGTACGCCACTGTTGTATTTAAAACAGGAGGCACTTCACTCTGCAGTATTACAGGTTCTGATGAACGTCAACACGAATAAATAAAGCTGATATCATTTTTCAAATGAATTCAAGCTGCATTTTAACTGTGATCCTCTCTGTTTATTTTAACGTTTTCTTTTTTTCAAGAGAACAAAACAAGCTCTAATACCAACTCTCACGCGTTAAATATTCACAGACGACACCAAGAAATGTGTACAGGAGAGCAGACAAGTGTGAGATTCTGGCTGCTGTGCTGTAGCTATGTGGTCCTTACGTGAGCGTACGTTTGATAGATAGAAGCACTGGATCTCAGTTAAATTCATTATGCTTTAGGGGTGCTGGTTGCCCATAGTGGTTAGTGTGCACGCCGCATGTGTGGAGGCGGAAGTCCTCCAGGTGGACAGGCCCGGGTTTGAGTCCCACCTGTGACTCCTCTCCCACATGTCAGTCCACGGTCTCTCCCTCCCTGATTTTAGACCATGTCCACTGTTCTGTCTCTAAATGAAAGCGAATAAACCTTAAAAATTAATTACGCATGGATTTCAAATTAAGAAAGCACATTCCCTCCTTCGCCGCATCAATTGTGACAGTGATTCCTTTTTAATGATTTTTTTGCTGCAGGTTTTAGCTCATTATTCATCACTTTCAGTGACACTTTTTTTTGGTTTTGGGTTTTTTTTAAAATAGGACTCTAGCTTTTTAGTTAGGGGCTTCATTTTCAAATTTGAAGGCATAAAAAAGGAAGTTTAATAACCTATTATTTCAAAATGACCAACAACGCCAGTGGAGTAAATAAATTAAACTAACTTTAAGGAGTGTAAATAAGCTTCTGGACTATATTTAGTCTCCATACAAACATATTGAGAGTCATCTTTTAACGCAGAGTTCATACAAATAAGCCAAGGCAACCCCAAGCTTTCATATTCAAATCTCTGTTTCACCAACATTGAAAACACATGTTACTTTTGTTTATTCGCACAAAATCGGATCAGACTTCCAAGACCAAACACAATCAGTGGATTTAGTTTCGAGATACGTGCTGACCACTGTTTGTAGGAAAGCTACATATTTCTCCTTCTGACAAACATTCGTAAACATGCGAGTCCTTTTTGCGTTCTTTCAAAACCCTTCAACCCTTCGACAGACATCGCGGAGAGGCTGGAATCTGAAGACAGTTGGTACACAATGTTTGCGACTTATACAAAATGTGTATCCTGTGACTATATGATCAAAGCGCAAAGTTAGATCTGTCAAACATGTGGAAGGTACACGAAAGAAGAAGAAAAAAACCCCACCATTTTGCACTTCAATTGAATATTCTTCTCATTAAAGAATAGTTTGAAACAGCTGAAAACAACAGAGCTGTTGTTCACTTGTTAAATTAAAAAAAAATCGTTTGGAGGTTGATTGAACGCAGCCTTCAGAAGAAATGCTGTCGTGTTCGTCTCACATGAGAGATGATGAGTGAACATCTTGGTGCAGCGGAAGGATGAGCATGTCAATGCTGAGTCAAAGCAGTCCAAGGTCAAAACGTTCGTCAGACAACCGTGGTTTGGTAAAGCAGAGGAGACAAACTCCTGATAGTATTTCGAACCTTCTTAAATGCAGCATACGTTTCGTTAGAAGCAGTGTGATTTACTACAGGTGTTTGGGAGTTTACAGACAGTAAGTTGCGAAGAGAAATAAGTTGTTCTGACTTTTTTTTTTTTTTTTACACCCGTAGTGTCTTTAACCACAAGACCCTCCTGCCTGTGCCTGTCTGTGTCACCACCTTCTACTTCTATAAACCAAAATCCTCTCAACGACAACGCCACTTTTATCAGCCTCCCCTGTATCGTGACAGAGGGATTATTTACTCTCCCAGATCAAAGGCTGAAAAATTGTCCCATATTTAGGATTTGTCTGTCCCAAAAACACTAAAAGACGGGGGGGAAAAAAAGAATCATTTCACCCTAAACCAAGACCATGTGCTCGTTATCTGAAGCAGGCCGTCTAAAAGACAGACTTAAAAGTCTAAAATAAACCAAAGACATTAGAGGCAGAGTCAGGCCTAAACAGGGCTGTACTAACCACAGACAGAGCGTGGATGACATTTTTGGGCATTTAGCAGACACTCATTTCCAAGAGTGACTTCCAGTAAAAGTAATAGAAGAAAAAGCTTAAATCCCTGTATCGCCGTCCTCACAAGCAGCTAATATAAAAAGGGATGAAAGAGTCAAAACAATGCCCCCAGACTGTAAAATAAGTTTAAAACAATTGTGTCTTTGGGATATGAGCAAAACAAGAGACTGGGTAATAAAAGGAGTGCGAGCCACAGCGACATGAGCCAAGAGAGCCAGAAGCCTTACAAAGAGGTTTCTTTTTTTCTTCTTTTAAATAAACTATCCGTGACAAATGGAGCCTTTCCTTTATCTGAACTAGAGGGCCGGGCTGAGATGAACAATGGCTGATTGCTCTAATAGATGCTATCTTTTCCTGCTTATTGGAAACAATGAGGGTTAAGACAGTTAAACAGGATCAGAAATAAGAAAGGGAAGGAAGTTGTGCGTGCACATGAAGAGAAACACTTTGAGGACACAGCCTCCGATCACTTCTGATCATTCTGAGGGCGAAACAGATTTGACTTGTTTTCATTGTAAATATTGGATTGCTGTGGAAACTTTTCGGTGGGTGTTGAGATGTTCTGTAAACGTCAGCTTCACAACCATCTTTTTATATGGCTCGTAAAATAAAAAAACACACAAAAGAACAAGTGCTGATTAAAACACAACACTTTGATCAAAATGCTGCTAAGTCATTGTCTGAAAACCTCGAGCGCCACTTCAGCCACTCCAGTAAGAGTGAACTTAGTGGACTGTCTCGACGATACAAAACATTAAGCTCTACTGACGTTAGAGGAATCCTTGAAATCTTTGATTCCTCCGTTTACATGTCTGTGAATGGGAACACCTAATTTGCTAAACATGCCAAACTGCAATCCAGCCACAATGAATAGAATAGTAATATTATAAGCCAATACTAAGTGAGATGCCTCATGAAACACTTTGAGAAGTGACAAGCAGACTGCAGGCAGAGAGGGGGACGGTGCTGAATGAGAGACTGAGGTTATATTTCAGGAGTTATTACTTGAACTCCCCCTGTAAGAATGACAGATTTTAGCAGATAATGTAAAGCAAATAAAATACTCAACATGGCCTGAAGACCGCTATTATTTCATGTGGAGAAGATAGTGGAACAGCTGGGTACACATTTTTAAAATCAGTGGCAGTTTAATAAAAGTTTGACACACTTATATCCACCCTGTGCACTAGTTTTTGGTCAAATGATTATCAAGCGTCGGCAAGTTTAGAGATTTTACAGTGCAAGGGCTTGACCAAATTATTAGCAAAATAAAAGGGTTTGGTTGTGTTTTGATGTGAACTTTAGGGGATATTGTTAGAAGAGAGCACTTGTCTTCTTCCTTGAATGGCTTGAGTCTTTTTTGGAAGTTATACCAACACCAAAAAAAAATATTTTTACAAAACTTAATAAAAAAATAGTAAACTCTTCTATAATTAGTTAATATCATGACTATATATGATGTACTTATGAAGAAAGAATGGTGGAGGTAACATACATTTCAGCTTTATATCATCACGCTGTCAGGACTTTTTCTCTCCATCTAAAACTTTTTTTTCCCCTCGCGCCGCAGCGCTGCTTCGAAACGACCAAAGAAAATTGCATGGCAGCCCACAAAATCACTACAGTTGTTCCTTGTGTCTTACAGAACATCTAACCATCAATAAAACACAGGAGATACATTCCAGCTAGTTGAACAGGACATTTCTGACTTCCCTCGCTCCATGTGTTCTCTCTCTCTCTCCCTCTTGCTTTCCCTCACTGATAGCGTCTTTCCCTCTCAGAACTTTCTCTCTTCCCACTTCCACCGTAGAGACTTCACATATTGCAGCCATATGAGTAAGCCATGGCTGTCTCCACACACACACACACACACACACACACAGGAAAAAGTGGCGTGCTCTCTCCCACTCCGTCTCTCTCACACATACGGGAAAGAGTTTTACAAGCAGAGGTTCTCTTTAGGAAGTCGTCAACTGTTTTGACGTTTAATAGCAGCTACGAACAAGGCCGTGAGATACAATAATATCCAGTGTCTGGAAGGAGGAAAAAGTTTTAAAAGTTATGGCTTGATTCATCTGTTAGATCACGTTTAACACATTTTAAAGAAACTTGTTAAATGTTAGAAAATGATCCTTGCATTATATATGGGGGATTAAAGAAGACAATATTTGGACGTATAACTGTGTAGTGACAAAAAAAATAAAAACGTGTACGAGGCAGCACAGCGTCAAATCTAAAACCATTCCTGAACAAGAGCTGTATGACAGGACGGCAAAAAAACGGAGTGAAAAGTGAACCAAACCCAATAAACGATGATCGTCAGCATGAGATTGTTATGTTATATGAAGCTTCTTGAGGTGTTATTGTGAAAAATAAAACTCACAATAACAATACTTTCCTCATGACAAGGTCACAGAAAGGTATAAAGCAATTTAAAAAAGGTTTGTTAGAAAGTTTTACCCTGGTATCTGTGTCACCAAAATTATATGGAGCTTCTATTATTTAGAACACATTCACTAGATTCAAGTTTGAAAACTTTGTGACTTTGTTTTTCACTTCAAAAAGTACAAAAAAAAACAAACAATTTGTCACCATCCTCAATCGATAGTTTTGTTTTCAACACTGTTTTCCTTTATGTAAAATGTAACATGCTTTGAAGGTTCTAATAAACACTTCGAGGTGTACGAGTATGCTGCAAAAGCAATATCAAACTTAAAAAGTTTCATCAAACAGACACAATGTTGTTGGGGTTTGTTTGGTTTTTTTCCTAGGTGATTGATCCTTGTCTTTTTATGAATTCAACAGATTTTTGTCAAACAATTCCCTGTCGTGATGGCAAACATTTGCCAGGTTGTCAGAGCGATTGTTGTCTTGTGTAACTTCAGGGTCCGAATTCAAAGCAAGTACGTCAGGAGGATGTTACGATTATCAGTGTAAATCTTGATCTCATTTTTTAAGAGTTTAATTTTGTACGACAATTGAGTAAACTACTATGTGACATTGAAAAGCCATGAAGTTATGATGTAGATGGACCTGCTTTGCATTCAAAGAACTTTTCTTTAAAAAAAAAAGTTTTCCAAACAGTGCAGGGTTATCTGGATAAATAGATTTAAAACGTAAACTTTTTTTAACAACTTCAAACAAATGTTAGTCGTATTAAAAGTCTTACAAACCTCCTCTAGTAGTCCTATAAAATAAAAAAAGTACTGAGGTTATCTGTTCAATAAAAGTCCCACACACACATGCAGTAGTTCAGGGTCCAGAATTTGAGAACTGTGAAGGACTATGTAAAAAGCTTCCTTGTAGTGTGTGCCTCATTGTGCTGGCTTCACATACTCTTCTCTCCCCACAGAGTTGTCATGCCTACCCGGCTCCCTTATCTCAAAGGAACATCACAGTTACTTACAACAGAGAGGGGGGGGGACAACTTTCTCAAAGTTGAGTGGAAATGCAACTCAGGCTTCCCGGCATCAGTCAGGAAAAGTTTCACAACAACAACAACAACAACAAATAATAATAAGTAACTGCGCGACATCTTAAGCTGATAAATTGGCCTTTTAAGCTATTATGACAGGATGTTTAGGGGGGAATCTTTTACGACATTTCACATCCACCATGCGCTCGCGAGCTCGCTAACACAATGAAAGAGGTGCAAAAAAAAACAGCGCCATATCGGCAGTAAACCGCTGGATAATCACCATCTCTTTGATCTGAAGTTGCAACACTTGTCAACTTTAAGCTCTAAAAAAAACATCTAACTGTGGCCACCTTATGGCTCAAAACTCTTTTTTTCCCCCTCCTTTCTCCACGACGTGCGTCATTCGGAGGAACCAAGAAGTCTGAACTTGAGTACCAAGTTGGCAAGTCACAAAATAAATGAAAAAGTTATCAATGAAAATTACAACAAAAAAAAGTTACACACAGTAGGCTAGTTTGTCACACGGTTGCTGTCTTGAAGTGGCAAAATCACTCTAAAGTCATCGTATTCTAACACAACTCAGTCGGGGATGCAACTTATAGTAAATTAATGTCAAAAACAAGAAACCGAACTTATTACAAAAAAAACTTACTTGATTCGAGTAAGTCACTCCACGTCCCCTCGCCGTTGCCTTGAAACTCAGACTCAATCAAAGCAGTAGCCGTCCCCAGTAGCCCCCTCAATTTGTATTAGTGTGGCGTTTGGGTGTCCTAACCTAAATGTAAATTGCCATGTGAATTCAAAGCGGTGCTGCTCTTTTTTCCCCTCTCTCTCTCTCTCTCTCTCTCTCTCTCTCTCTCTCTCTCATTCAGCAGCTTTCCTTACCAACGCTGCTCAGGCCGTTAGTTACATAAGACGCAAACCGACTGCTGCCCGTCGTAAAACTACTAACAGCTAGCAGAGCAACATTGTTGCCTCCTAAACGCAGCACTGATAGCCCGGCTTCCCTTTTTTTTAAGACGATTTTTCCCCCACTTGTCCGCGAGCATGCATTTCGCCATCTACAACTCCAACCGTGCATCGCCGGTGCCTTTTTTTAAACCGTATACAACGTCACTGCACATACAGAGAGGACTGTATGCTATGCATGGGTGTGCATTTGTGTTAGTAGTGTTTCTTTTGGTTGTTGCTTACCTGTTGATCAAAAATAAGAATGAGTCTTTTTTTCTCTCAATGTGTGCCTCTTTCAGCAGCCTGTTAAGATGGTGGCTGGCTGGCTGGATGGCTCGTCTCTTTGTGGGCTTTTTGTTTGTTGATGATGTCGGACGGGGTGACTATGTCTTGGCTGTCTCTCTTTTTTTTTTTTTTTTTGGTCTGAGAGGGAAAGAGAGATAGTTAAGGCTTCACGGCAACACTGATACCGACTGATTAGTGAGTTAGGTTGGCTCTGTTGTAGTAATATTCCGATGTTTTAGTTTGTTATTCAGTCACCAGAGCGCGGATTTGCTGGTCACAATAAACCAAAGCGGTGCAGTTCGTTATCTCTTGTTGTTTTTTTGTACAGACTAGTGTTATCGCTTTGCTGTGACAGGACCTCTCTGCCCGTCTCTGTAGGCTGTGGGCATTACGTCAGAAGAGGAAGACACAGCAGCTCTATTAATATCAAGAAGCCACCCGAAGACTGACTCTTAAAGTGACATACACTATAATCTCACTTTTATGCACGTTTTATACTAAACCAAATCAACTATTCACTGAAAATAAAGAGTTCTGACTTTTAAAGGGACACACAGCAATCGGTTTTTTTTAAGCCAACAACTTCACTTAAACCAATAATTTTTTTCAAAGCTACAAACTCAGTTATTTCAATCTACTTTATATGACAATTATAGGCTAATACGTTTTTAAAAAGTGCTCCACCAAAAGCAAAAACTTGACTCTAAATATGGCACAAAGTGGTCTCACTTGTTTATGCTTTAGTTATTAAACCCAAGAAACTACTTGTGGAAAATGTAGAAATCTGACTGTACATGTCCACACACTCACTTGGGGCTATTTTAAAACAGCTGTTAAACAACATTTATCTGCTAGATTTAAGAACAATGATGACACACATTGTCATCTCAATGTTTTCATTTTATTGGCTGTTTTAAGACCATTATCAGCTAATTCAAATAACAAAACATGAGACCACTGGCATGTTTCTTTTTATTTAGCCTGTTTTCTTTCCCCTTAAATACAACTTTTAAAAACTCTGATCTATGGCTGTTTTTTTGTTTATTCATTCCTCGGAGTAAGTTGAGAATCCCAGTGTGAATAAGTGTTTGTAAACACTTTGTTACACAGGGGTTCTCAATTTGTGGTCAAATGTGGTTGTGACATTTAAAACAATTGTACATAGAATAATCTGCTGTTGTACTCAAGAAGCTCGGCTACTGCAAGAAACATAAAGAATATTGTTACCTATTACTTGTTTCCAAAAGTCAGAAACCCCTGGTTTAGCTTGTGGCCTGTAAGTAACCAAACTAACTAACTTAAACTACAGTGGAAGCAGTATTTACATCCTCAAAAAAAAAAAAAATCAAGTTGAAAGCCCTACTTACAAGTAAAATTTCTTCAACCAAATATACACAATTTCATTCACACATAAGATAATCCTTTATTCATCTCAAAGACGGATACATTTAAAAACATCACACAAAGCAGATTTAACTTAGATAAAAATGTATACAAACGTGCATCAAAAACATAGTTAAAAGAGCCAGTAACTTAAAGATATAAGTCTATAAACTGAACAATATGCAGTGCATATAAAGATGTACATGTTATTGCACAAGTGGTCCCATAAATTATCATTGCAATGCAAATCAAATTAAAATAAAAATACAATTATGATCAGGACATCTAACATTATTATTGCACAAGAGGTAGGAGTAAATTGTCTGGTTTTTTGGGTGTGTTTTCTGATATACTGGGAGCAGGCTGGGTTAAACAGCCTGACTGCAGCAGGAAGGAAGGGACCTTATAAATATAAAGAAAGGCACATTGACTGTATATTGACACCAAACTCACTGACAATTTTACCTCAAAGGTTAATCTTTATTGGGACCATACACAGTATAACAGTTTTCAGTTATTACAGTCATTTGAAATCAATCAATGTCACACAGCCCCAAAATAAATTGAGACGTAGAACAAAGTTTCAAAGCAAGTCCAAACTCATGAAGTCCTCAGGCAGTGCGGTTTAAAAAATGCTTTTTATCTGAACCAAATCAGATGTGGGAGTCCTCAACACTGAAAGTTAAGGGCTGCATACATATTATTAAATCTTATCTGGCATGATACATTGTAACCACAGGGCAATTGAAACCTAGGTCAGGATCATCAAAATCTCTCACCAGAAAATGAATTACTAAAATGATCATTTACCTATGGCAGCAAAAAAAGAAAAAAAAATCAACTGAGAAACTCTGCAGATTAAGTATGGGCAATAACTCTTTTAATATCAGTTTCTAGTTGTCTTCTTAATCATTCCTTATTTGATTTTATTTGTAACTGAACCCTAATAGCAACAAGTAAACTAGCCATGTGGTTATAGGCAGGACTCCTAGCTCATCATGCAGAGCAGGTTTATTTTAAATTACATGCAGATTTTTTTTAAATTGTTTGTTGTTTAAGAAAAAAAATATTCAGAGTAATATTCACTATTATTGTCACTATAAAAAGCAGGAAAATAAAGAGGAGAGTTAAACCAATTTGTGAAAACCAGTGTGGCTGAATCTGATGAAGGTGTACTGTATTTACTGCAAATTATTCATTAATGTTTGTAGATTTTTTCATTCAAGAATCTCACAGGAAAAAAAAACATTGAAACTATAAAAGATAACCATAAAGCTACAATATGTTACTATTCCATCTTGTCATTATAAAGTTGATCTAATGACTTTCTGCAGGGAGAATAGTGTTTTTCCCATGCCAACAGCGGGCCATGGTTGTCTGTTTTTAGCACTATGTAGCTTTGGTTGCATGCCGCGGTTATCTCACTAGAAGTTGTGTGGCTTTTTGGCACTATAGTTCATGTCGCAGCCTTCAGCCATCTCTGTGTAATACAATGGTTAAGAGATGGAGGAGAACAGTGACTGGTGGAGCAAAGAAGAGAGAAAGAGCGTGACCAAGCAAAAAGCCAGACTATAGTATATATTGTACAGACCTTTATACATTGGCGAAAGCAGAACAGCAGTTAGTTATATAGTAAAAGATAATTATATTTTAACATACTACAAATGCATGGTTGCAAACAGGTTACAGCAACTACTAAGCAAGTGGGTATTATGATCTATCTTACAGCTAATGGGAAAGCAACAATCCAACAGCATGAGACAATTACACCATACAACAATAATACAGTCTAATGTTACATGACAATATGAGATGAATAATATCTGCAGGGATGTACACTCTGCTAATTGCTCTTTTTTTATCTCCTTTGCCTCAGCTGTCAACGTCGTCCTCTGTCTCTTGGCCTCCGACAACAGTACAGAGAAAGGCTAACTTGCTAGTGCGATAAAGCTGTACGCACATCTCGCGAACGAAATGCTCTGTGGACATAAGAAATTGGATGAAAGAATAGTTGACAGGAATGTTGTTTTTGTGTATTTGTGTGCATATGTCGACATGTGTGCAATGGGGGGGGGGGGGGGGGGGGGGGGGGGGCAGGGCACATAAATATTGAAAATGCCCTTGTTTGATAGAAAAACCAGGCTGTTGGATAAGTCTCTCACCCTTCCCTTCACAGTAATTCTCCCATTTCCCCGCAAGGAGTAAAAGCCTGTGAACTTTTGTATTCCTTTCAAACACTGTCCTTCAAAAGCCATCTTTCAGATTTTTTTGCAAACAAAGGCAGTCCTACAGCCTCCAGGCAAACACACTGCTGGATCCACCACCACCCCCTGAGTGGTGCAGGCTGTGGACAGATCATTGAAAAATTAATATTAAAGAAAATAACACACCTGCCACCAGTCATGTACATAAAAATCCTACTGATTTTTATTTGAACTGTCCCATTTTCTTGCTTTCCTCAATAATTTTCCCTCATCCTTTAATGCAAAGGTCGTGTTTCCCTGGTCATTAGTGCGTTATTCTTATTTTCAACAAATAATGTTCTGTTAGCAAAGAACATCCTTGTATCCTGCATTCAACAACATGGAATATGCGAGATAATATGCAAAATGTTGCAGCAATGTTGCTCATAGGGACCAATCCTCCAGCAATAACACTGGAGCGGCTGTGGTTCAGTGGTAGCATCATTTATCTATCAACTGGAAGGTTCACATTTTGATCCCCAGCTCCCGCAGTCCACAAGTCGAAGTGGCAAAACACTGAATCCCAAATTGCTCCTAGTAGACTTAACATCAATGTGAATCTGTACAAAGTACAGTAATACAGATTCCATAGCATCATCTACCGGGAGTGTTAAAGTGCTTCGACAGTTCAGAAGACATGAAAAGGATTATTCAAGTATAGTTATTTTACAATTTACTGGAAAAATGTGTAATTATGTCACAATGTCTTTCATGTTCTGCTCTGCTTAATTACAACACTTGCCTTTTGTTTAGTGGCTTCACTGTTAATCCATTTTAGAGATGACAAAAGCATACACATTCCAGAACCAGACATACAGATATAGAAAATGTAAAAGCGAAGGTACTGACAAAAAAGTGAAGAACCACTCTTTATGCGAAGTATAAAAGTACCTCTGATAGCAACTTTGACCTCCTCTATTGACAATGTATGGCACAAAAATAAATTCCCAATTAAATTACAAATAAAGTTTGACTTAAAAACAGTGACAAATGTGAGTGTTATGCTGCTTTCTGCCTCTACGTTTGGTGTGGCTTATGTAATGGACAGGAGTGATGAGTCACAATCGGTGCATGATAATCTCTATCAGTTAGATTCCAAACAAATGATTTGACTATGGCAACCACATCACAATGTTTCATGGTAAATTAAAAAATACATAAACTGTAGAGCCTAAAGGGCTTTTATGTCCGACGAAATGGTGTCCAGCATTTACAGCAGCAATGAAAATCAAAACAACTGCATATATTTATCTCCTAACAGGGTCAGCTGAAAACAGAAAATTCTTTGGCTGTCTAAAAAACAAATAGGAAAAGTACTCTGCAGCCTTAGATCAATGCAGGTTTCATCTTCGCTGCCAAAGTCTGGATGTAGCTGACCTTAATCAGAGAATACAAAGAGGAGGATGAATAAGTGTGTATACACATAAACAGTGAACCATATCCCGGTAATCAGCAATATGTGAAATCCCTGTGAGAACAAGAGCGTTTGAGTCAGCATTTAAAAAGTATTTCTTTTATTCAGTAAACATTTATACGTTTTTATGTTTAAACACAACTTTTGTACTGAGTGGCTTGAAACAAACATGCAACACGTGAATAAAACACAATGATCATTTGAAAGTGTCAGTTAAACTTACTTATTAAAATCATTTCAGACATTTTTCACCCATCTGCTGATGTTATCTTAAAAAAAAACTGCTGGAAGTGTGGACTGCCCAGCCAGTTTAACAATATAAATAATAGGGGAAAAGTCAGTAAAATGTCCATCAAAAGTCCTGGAATATGATTCCTTTAGATTATAATCTTGTTGGAAGACGTGTTGAATTGAAATCAAACTACATTGTCTGTAATATACTTCAAGTCTCCCATATGTTTAATGGCCCGTTTTAACTGTCATCTAAACTATAATACTTAAAAATCCTTTATCTTTCATTTGATGTTCCATATTCTTGACAGAAGTAGACACAACGTCTCACTGGACAGCAGACAGACCCATCTATCTGTCTGTCTGTCTATCTTACTTTTGTTCATCCATCTATCTTTGGAGAATGTTTTCCTTCTTAGGATCGACAACGCAGCGATTCCCCGGATCAAGTTTGGGTCAGTTGTAAACCCAAGATAAGAAGGCCAGAGCTGTAGTCCAGCTCTCTGTCTATCTAAGGATGGCTGGTCAGGGAGCAGCTGTCTTGATAAGGCTCTGCTGTCTCTAAGGAGACCAAGGTCGAGGGAGGTATGTCGGCACTTTGCCTGACACTCCACGCTGGTATTCTGTTTCGTCGAGACTTGCACTGAACATTACCTGAAGTGACATACAGTACGCCATGACTCTAGATAAACTGCATAGCTTCTTGTCTTATTGAGAACCATAAACCATTTGCAACAAGTCAAGTTAGTCTCCAGGGTCCAGTTGTTCAAACAGTTTACAGTAATCTGGATTAAAACAAACGGGTTCTGCTGAGTTTTGTTCTGGTGTTTCAAAGTTAAACTGGATTGGAGTAACCAAAAAGGATATAAACATATTTTAAGATCATCAATACAGATTTCTATTGTCTTAAATGGGAGTTTATATTACGGTGTACAACTGTCCTCTTCTGACCCCCCCACCAAAATTTAAAAAAGCACGCATGTTCTTTCCAACCGTGACCCATGGCTGGGAAGGAAGTTGGGTTGGAGTATATTTAACCGAGCAGTTTTTGAGTGTATATTCTTGTTAATTTGTTTGTTTTTCATTTTTCTACACCAGTTTGTCTCGAGGCAGCTTGCTGATCTTTTCCAGTGGGTCAGTGTGGCTTACTGGCAGACGCCTTCCTTGTGGAGCAGCCATTACTTTGACAAAGAAGTTCCTTCAGTCACTTTTCCTTTGCATCTGCGTGGTAATTTTTGAAAAGGTCATCTTTAATTTGAACTAATAAATTATCTTGGACATTTTGCTTTTAGTAGACTTATTGAGTTATCTGGTGACAACAGAGACTGTGAACACCCAACTTGAAAGGTTTGACCCAAAGTTTGGACATTGCTGTTCTGTGGTTTGTACCTTAGCCCAGTGAGTCATTTTTTTACATTTTCCACATTAGATTCAATATTTGTTGTCAACATTTGACCTGCTCATAACTTTGTCTGCCAAGGTAAATACATTTTCTTAAACCATTAGAACTTAGTCATACTCATTAGATACTTAGATTCCAGCTGGCATAAAATATCCTGTTACCCAAAACATACAGTATAACCTTATTGGAACTATAATGTTGATATATCTTTTACCTTGGAAACAGAAAACAACATGTTTTGAAATAAGAACAACATTTGGTTATTAATAACTTCTTAGGGTTTATTGTCAGCATCTTTGAAAACCTTTTTTTGCTCACATTAATGCTTGTTCTTCAACTTAAACAGAGGCGTTACAATAATTATTTTATACTTTTTAAAATGTTTATTATGATTGCCTTTATTGCAAAGATACTTTACAAGCTTTTTGGACTCTGTTGAAGAGTTTAAGCAGAGGAAATGTCTCATGTCTCATCGATGGTTGTCCAGCTAAAAGGTTATGCCAGGATCACCACCACTACCACCATCATAATCAGTGTCATGAAAGAGCCAAACTACCACTTTTACACTATTTAATTGTGTCTTGTCACCTCAGAAAATGAAGGCATTCTGTTTCACCCATTTCTTTGCTCTGCAGAGATGAAAGCACACCGTTTGCAAAGTAAAGCTAAAGAGCTTTGACCTCACAGCTTGGTTTACCATTATGTTCTTGATTTTAAGTATTATTTGTTTTACTCATGGTTGTACATTAAAACCTTAAACATGCATCAAAATTAATTTTATGCAAAATATAATGTAGATATAAATATAATGCCTTCTAAAAAAGATCCATAATATTTAAAAAACTACTACTTTGGAATATAATACTTAAAGGACATTGTTCCACGTAAATCTTGGTACCACTCTTGATATTAAACAGAGTTATCCAACCTGTTATCATCTCAGTAAAGCACTGTATAATTGTAAGCTTGTGTGAGAACTATAATTACGGTTAGTACTGTGTTGTATTTAGCTTTAAGACTGCATTGTTGCTGTTGTTTTTTTTTTTTATAAGGAGCAGCTCATGAATGTCATCATACTTATTTGTTGTCCATGCAAATACATACCAAAGAATGCAAGAATTACGGTTAACAGATTACAACTGTGATACAAGTCCAGCTACAATTATGTACCCCCACCACACACACACACCCTCCCCCCGAAGTACTTTAGGGTAGATGTAGAGCTGCAGAGGACTATCAGCGCTCACTAAAAGCCTCTTACATCACATATGAGACCTCATCCTGTGGAGATAAGAAGAGAGAGAAAAACCTCTGGATTATATTCTGGGGTTCAGAATAACACTGGAAATGGATGAAGCCAAAAGGTTTTATTCATGTGTACGACAAGAGGTTCAGCCCCTATATGATGCAATTGATTGTGAGACCATATCCTGTTTTCCTTTTGGACATTTTCTCTGCTGTTGTATTGAGAGTGTCTTGTATATTATGTGCTATAGAAAAAGATAGTTTCTATATCTATATAATATATTTTCATAATGTTTGAGTGGTGCAATTTGTACCAGCCAAGAACTTAATCAAACACAGTTCTTATAAAGGGAGCATATTTGTTGTTGCTTATACCCAGAACACAGTGTGCCTAACATTATCTGCTTAAGTAGACAAGGTGTGTTATCTATTTTGCTTGTTTTGTGTCACGCCCAAACCAACAAGTCAAATCAGAAATATTTTAAAGCTGAATCATCCTTTGTTTCAAGAAAGTGTCCCATGAAAGCAAAGGGAGGTGTGGTCTCGGGAGTGGCACATTGAGTATGGACTCGTGATACTCCACCCAATTGTATCTCTTAAATATCACACATTACACAATCTGACCGCATGAAACATGGTTATGACAGAGGTGGCACCTGTCATGGTGATGGTACTTAAAATTACATTATAATGGCAGTTTATAAGTTATCTAATTTGAAGTTATCTGTTTACAATCTGATGACATTTTATCCAATGTATTTGATATATACAAACGACAGGAAAGAAACATATGTTGGATAATATTTATACTTACTTATAAGTGAAGATTACAGTTGATCTGTAACCAAAGAAAATAAATGTATCATCAATATTAATGATGAGTGGGACAATAGTTATCATAACAATGTTAATCATTTTTCATTTCTCTTGTTATTTCTTGTTTTTACAAGGTGTTTAAAATACTTTTTATTTGTGCATTTATACAATGAAAAGGAATAAAGGATGATTCCAAAAACATACATTTGTAATATTTAAACAAATATTCTCTTGTCCAGCATCCGACTCAACTGTCCAGTGCCTGTAGCAAGAGATAATCACAATCAAGTTATCAACACAGCCGTGCAATCAATTATTATTACATTAGCCGGTTTATGTGTGAACCCCAGCCCTTTCAAAGTTGCTTAAGTACTCACACATTGAGCCCCTCATGGTAAATTTACTGCAGGCACCTAAGCCCCGTTTCCACCAAGCGGTCTGGTATGGATCAGTACAGTTAAGTATGGTTTGGTTTGGTAAAGCCTGATCCTGTTTATGTTTCCACAGCCAAACCATGCCCTTTTTGGTAGGTGGCGTGTAAGCCGGATGCCGATAATGCTCCAGCAACACTTGTAGAATAAAGATCAACTTTATTAACTTGATGAGGCCGACATGTTAGGGCTTGTGGCCTTCATTTGATGACCCTGGTGAAGGCCACAAGCCCAAACATGTTGGTCTCATACAGGTAATAAAATTGATCCTTATACTACAACTGTTGCTGGAGTTGTTTTTTACTTCTTTATAGCAACTTTCATGAAATACATTCATTCTGTGAAGTAGCTGAAAGGCTAGTAGATGCTGTATAAAGTGAAAAGCAGTGTCTAAATGAGAATGACACAGATGCTATTAAATGAAAAGCAGAGTTAATGAAAAGTACATACAGTGGATTTTACATACACCCATGTGCTACCAAAAATCATCATCCGAACTCTGTCTGTTGACTCTCCCTCTGTGCATTTCCCTCTCCTCTCTTTTATTTGACTTATTTAAACTGATTGGATCTATGTGACTAATCTTTTAACTATATGCTAGCCAATTAAACACAACATGGAGAAACTCCATGTGCATGGCCCCAGATTAACATTTTAAAATGTTGTTTTGAAACGTAAAGGGTTTTAGAGAAAAAATCTAGATATTATTTAACTTTTATCAAAGAAAAACATGGTGATTTCTGGTCTTTTGGTAACTGATTTGATAATAAAAAATAAATAAAAATAAAAAAGCTTATTCACAATTGCCAATGTCAAATGGTGCACTTACATGCATCCATATGCTCTGAGTTCTCATCCCAGTTGCTCAAGTAACACAGGGTGGCCATATAAACACATAACTGTGTTTTAATGACCAGCCTAATGTCTAGACTTTCTTTATTGTCATTTAAACTTGAACTTTACAGTGCAGATAACAACAACATTTCGTTGTTCAGGATAAAAACAGCAGCAAGTATTTACATGAGGTAAGTAGTATTTACAAAATAAGGTGCAGATATATCTAACCAACTCTAACCAAACCATATCTAACGAAATATAATTGAAAACCTCACAGGTTTACCTCAGTCTATGGTTTACCTGTTCTCTGGTGAGAAAAGATGAATCTGCGGTTTGTCTCATCGGGCTGCCGTAGAATCATGCGCGGGTTTCTGGGTCGTTGAACATTCCGTCAAAAGAGCTGTGCGCGTTATCGTTTTGTCTTTAACGAAGAAATAACATACACTTGGAAAAGGACTTCAGAGAAGAAGTGAGTTCATTTCAGGCTTATGGGAGTGAACATATCGGCAGCTGAACTGCTGAAACTCTCGATAAAAAATGTTCTATCACTGTTTTCAAACATGGTAACATTATTAATCTTTTTTTAAATCACCAAGCTATCACCAATTTAAGAGTACGACCATCTTTTTCTACTTTAAACAGCAAAAATCCAACTGTGGTAAACTTTGGAGGAACAGAGAGCCAACTCAACCTTGTGTTCATTAAGAAGTATACTCTTCGGCCCAGGAATAGGAATGAAGACGCAATTGGGGAATTTACAGCGACAAAGAGCAAGAGAAGCACGTTTCAAGGTAAGAATATATCCGTTTTAATATCGCTCCTTTGCTGTTTAGTTACAAGACTTCTCGTCCATTGACGCTGTGCACACAGCCCGTTTTGGCTAATAGCTTCTCTTTATTCGTGTTATGTAGTTGAGATAAGCTAATATGAATACAAGCTGAGGGTGTTTAATGTTGTGTCCTGCTGATCAGGAGGATACTGGACTTCCTATTTGTCGCTGTCCATTGATGGGGTTCTGAATGAATGTCGTCATGGCATGATCAGAACAGAAGTGCACTTTAAAGTAGTAGCTACAAGCTTGAGAATTTTAAAGACCAGGGGAAACATTCATAAGAATATAAGCAAGGTGTTCCTCTTTGTTTGAGGAATGAGTGGTTTGATTTAGTTTATATATACTTCTATTAATGGCCCAGACTTTCTTTGACATTAGTTCATGACATGATCCTGCCTTCACAGAACATGGGGCCATGTGTCAATAGGAGACAGAGCTGTAATTGTATTCAAACAAAACTTCAAAGATGTGAAATAAGTGTACAAAGAGAGATGATCTAATTATGCAAGGTTAGTATGTTGGTCATCAAAACAAGTCAAAAATCAAGAATTTGATTTGACATTTGAAGACAGAATGCCAACCTGCTGCCTGGCTGGTAAACATACTAAGCATCAATCTGTGTTTCGTGGACAGATGTTGAAGTTGATCTTATTTTGGGGTGTCGGCTGACTAATCAATATTAAATGCATAGGGACCTCTAATGGAGGTGTGCAGCTACACCAGGCATTGCTCAGAGCTTTCCACAGACATATGGAGTATCAGACAGTGGGGGGAAAAGTAGCCAGATAGGATGTAATGGGAGAAGAAAAGCTGTCCATAAGAGCCAAAAATTGGTTGTATCAGGTAATTTTCAATGCCACTTATCTGTTGCATACGCTGATATTTATAATCTGTAATATTTTTTATAAGTTATAAGTTTGCTTACCTAATTCTTCACAGTTAGTAAGTCATTTCAAAGGTCAATTAGGCCTCTTTGTCAAATAAGGGGAGGTTGGTAAATATTTTAAGGAGACACTGTTCAATTAAATACCTTTTATATACTCTCAGGGTAATGAGAATAATCTTGGAAACTCTGACTGTATTACACATAGCTACAGTCTTTCTCTCTTTTCCTGCCTCAGTGACTGGTTGAGTTGGCTCTATTTTTAATACTTTTCGATAATCATCATTTCTAGTCGATAATGCACCCGGGGACCGGGCTGGCAGTACGTGTGATGTTACAACGAGGTCGTCATTTTTGCTCAAACTAACACGCCAGGGTGTTGGACATGAATTCAATGATTGGTTATCAAGACGCATTGCTCTCCACTGGGTCAAGAAGAGAGGGAGAGGACGAGCATGTGTGGACAGAGTCAGACGCTGAAGGAAAAAATAAAAAAAAACAGAAAACTTTCTAATGTTCACTGTGCGGACATCAGCGGGGTTCTCTGTGTTTTTTTTTTTTTTTCCGGAGCAGTCTGTTATATGATAAGCTAATTATGATGGCCATCACTGTGTAGTGCGCTGCAATGCTTTTCTTCTCCAGCATCTCCTCTCAGCTGGGTGCCACTCTCTGCACTCAAACACAGAGGGGAAGGTTAACATAGACGGATAGAAAGCTCTCTCATGGTCTTCATGGTTTTAAGAACGGTGGTGTTGTCTTTCTTTTCCTTGCTTACTTTACTTGAATCTCCCCACTGGGGATCAATAAAGGATTATCTTATCTTATCTTTAAAGAACGGGGTAAGTGAGGAGGAACTGGTCTTATCAGCTTTAACAATAGAAAAAGGAAACGACTGTTACTTAAAGAGTCGTCAGCTGTTTGGCCCACAGCCGGCACTTGTGGAAAGCCTTGATTTCTTCACACACACTGATTCTGCCGGTGGTAACTGGCACCATAAAGAATGGTTTCAAGCGTACAGTGTCGGTGATGTTGAAGGGCTTTATTCTTATAGCTTGTCAAAGTGTTGTCTCCTGTGCTCAGTCCATTGCAGAGTTTTTTTTTTTTTTTTTTTTTTGACAGGTTATAAGCCTCAATAATATTTATCCAGCCTTTCATGACAGGCATGATGACGGCACAGTTGCATCTCTGCGTGTTTGTCCTGCTCTCAGTCTCAGCTCGAGTCAGACAATAGGACAGTTATACTAGTGAAACCGCCAGCTCAGGGCCAGTCTGCTTCTCATATTTTCCATCTCACCATGTTCGCTCACTTTGCCTCTTTTTCCCCTCGTCGTCTCTCTGCTAAGGGGAGTTGAGGAGTGAGGCCGCATTGATTTATAACTGAGCTGACTATTCTCTTATTTTCCCTGTCCTAATCTCCTTCTTTTTAATGCTTTAATATTCTATCTCTGTAAGGCCTTCCACCTTCGAGAAATGTCTCAGGTCTTAATACATTTCTTCTTTCTTAAGAACGGATTAAGAATAAAAAAGTGCTGAAGGATGTAAAATTAAAGATTTGGACGTTTTGTTTTAGGACCTGATGACACGTAGGATTGATTGAACAGATGACCAAGTTTCCTTCAGTGCTGTCAGGAGCATGCTGCTTTGATTTTTTCTTTTCAGCAACATCAGTTTTGATTTTTTTTTTTTCTTTAAAAGGCAAAAATCAACATTCGAAGTCTGGACCCAGACCAGTCATCCTGAGTTCAGAGAAGTCTATACACTTTCTGTAATTGGCCTTCAGAAATAATTTTTATAATGCAGTGTTCCAGATGTGTTTATTGTTCCGGCTAAATATTGGATGTGCTTAAGTTGGAATCTATTGTGTAACTAATCACTCACGGCTCGTTTGATCATGTTTTATCTGCCTCGCAGCCTCATTTGTAAAAGCGTTCCACAAACAAGTTTAATCAAACCAGTATGCTTTCAGTATGTCAAAGTAATTCTAGTTTTAACTCACAAGTCCGTATGGAAAAGGTCTCAGGCACTAACCCTCTTGATCATTCCCCACTGAATGAAGCTGAATGTCAGGGGGAGGAGCCTAAAACTTCTAAAACTGTCAAGAAAGGTTGACAGGAAGCAGTAATGAGATGCTAATGAGTTTCATCACAATCATGTGCATATAATAATAATGAATTATATGTAGAGGTATATATTCTTGGAAATATGAGTAAAAAATAGATAGAAGAGGGATGCGGGATAAGCATAGCGGTTATGTTGCGTGCCCTATGTACAGAGGCTTCAGTCCTTGTTGTAGCGGCAGTGGGTTCGAATCCAACCTCAGCTAAGGGCTGCATGTCAAAAATATCTGAAAAAACAAAAAAAAGAATTAGAAGAAGAAGAATAAACGATTGTTTAGTGTTTTTATAATGATGCAGTTCTTCTTATTCATTACAATAAATTTAGACTTAAAATAAGACGTTTGCTATCTATTTAAATCAAATACTCAAATATTCATGACAGCGAAATTGTGATTAATCATGCAATGCGTTTTTTCCCTCACTGAAATAGTCTAAACGCTCCGTGTGAAACCTTTATTTCACTTCTCTTCTTCACGGCTGAAGTGGATTGAAAAGGTGAAATCAATAGAGACCAATGTCTTTAACCTCCAAGGTCAACTCAAGGTCACTTCAGCTTTGTGAGAGGAGCAAAAGATCATAATACGTTGTCCACTCTGTGATTGATACCGAGCAAACCGTTCTCAAATACTTTTGCCGGTATAAACTAAACAAACTCCAGGAAGAGAGGGGGAAAAAAAGAGGATTAATAAATCTGGACCTTCTCGAAATCATACATGCGGACATCAGGCTCGGTCAAGTGTACTGTAAACACAGTTGATGAGGGGAACAATGGCATAATTCATCAATGTACACACACAAGCCTATGATCATATACACTTCAAGAAACACCCAAACGACTCCTACGCACACGCACACGCACACACACACACACACACACACACACACACACACACACACACACACACACACACACACACACACACAATTGCAGACTAATCTAAACACAGTGTAATGCAGTCCTGTGTGCCATGGAAAATGTATATGCAGAACAAATTTGATTTATAAATGGGCAGGTTTCAATTTGAATCCACGCCTGCTCTCTTATGGCTGGCTGCTAAAATAGCGCTCAGTCTGTGGAACTAGAGAGAGAAAGAGAGAGAGAGAGAGAGAGCGAGAGGGAGAGAACGAGAGAATCAGCATTCAAGCTGATTTGAACGATAGTTTCTGTGTGGAGGTACAACACTGGTTGAGTGAATTCGAGCATCCAGCCAGTGAAGCCAATTTTATACATGGCTAAGTTTTCTCTTATACTATGTACCTGGGTGTGTGTGTGCGTGCACGCGCACACACACACACACACACACACACACACACACACACACACACACACACACACACACACACACACACACACACACCTAGTCAAACAGGTATACACTTGTGCACATCTCCTCACTTTGAAAGATTTTTGTAATTTTTTTATCAATGCAACCACCACCAGGACAAGAATGAACACAACACACACACACACACACAGAATATGAAACTTCATAGATGACTGCAGATCCTGTCAATTGTAAAATGATGCTGCCAAATCAGCCTAAGCTGTTCTGGTGGACTTTACCAAAAGACCTGGTTCCAATGGGAGGGGGGGCTCAAAGGAACCACGGAGACAAATAAGAATAACACTTTAAAAAGCTGGCAGTTTACCGAGAAGGGTAAATGTAAAATTATAACCATCCTCCCTCCCAACAATATATATCACATTTTATACAACACATCGTGACAATATGACTGAGCTCACAGGCTGCATTATGGAGGAATTTGCTTTGTATCACTTTTTCTTATAAGACACAAATGCAGGGTCTTAAGAAAAGTAAATCAAAACATATTTCTGCCAGAATACTTGAGTGCCCTGTACTCTTTCCTTGTTCCACTAAGGGTGGGGTTACATAGACAGGAAACAGTCCCCTCTGCTTTTAGCAGGGGCCCTGCACAGGGTGTGTGCGTGTGTATGTAGCTGTGTGTGTGTGTGTCAACGAGTACACATCACTAGATAAAGAACTACATTTTGTTCATCAGATCAAAAGTGTTACTGAGCTTGATTCATGTCATTAATGAATTCATTATATTTTGTCTTCATTCACAAATATTCGGCATCTACTCCATTTACAACTTACAGGTAGGGTTCTTCAAAATGCTTTGATTGGACCAATATTATTTTCTAAAAAATAAAAAAAAAAGTCTAACAGAATGTCATCACATGGATGAATTGACAGTGATATTCTATTCTACTCTGTTTGTGTGTGTTTGTGCGTAAGTGTGTGTCCAGACGGACGTCAGAGTGGTCAGTTCATCTTGGCTGCATCGCCAAGGGCTGGACCATTGTGGTTTCGTTTGAGCTCGATGCCAGGATTCTGCGCCTGCTTGTGAGTGTGTGTGTATGTGTGTGTGCGCCAAGAGTCGGGTTGTCCTCGGGCTAAAAGGAGCACCGACCACAACAGACAAACAGATCAACTGATAGACAAAAAGAAATTGAGAGAGAGAAGGAGAGACAGACCACAGAAATGAGAGAGGGCCTCCCTGTGAAGTTAACTTTTCAAACACAACAAACTCTACGGCACACAGAACTTCTCTGCATGAAGGCCCATGATCTGCGCTGCTCCTTTAATGCTACAGGAAATGCATCTGCACTGGTTCCCCGTTTAGTCTAATAGTCCTCTGATGTGGACGTGGGTGTTGGGATACCTACAGATGGAAGACGCAACAGAATGCTTTATGGCACTTATATATAATTTACATTTGAATCTCCCTGCTGAAGAAGAATTCAAACGCTGTAGCAGAATAACAGAAAGGAGTGTAAATTGTGTTTAGCTTTTAGACACATTGCAAAGAGATGGAATCACACATTGAAAAACATTGTTTTGTTTGATTGCACTCACAAAAAAGAATCTACTCTGTTTCTAAGAAAGACCTTTTGTCAAATAAGGAATCAATATGTTTCGCCTGTTGTGAAACAGACTGAAATTCTTTGATTCCTCTTAATGAGTTAGTGAATAAGACCATCAGGCATAAAGATTTATGATATGTTTTTAGTTATTTTTCCATCGGCATCTGTTGCTGTAGGACACATGTCAGGAATATGATTTGCAGTGTTCTGCAGAAACCGCTTTTTTTTTTTTTTTTACAGTTTCCACTTCAAAAACTCCCAATTGAGGGATGGGTTTGACAGTTGAAGAAAGCAGGATAAAGCTTTTGTCAGAAAACAAAAATTACACATGTTCAGGACAATATGAGCAAAGAGATAATATGTACCACTTTGTTTATGAGGGTTGACAAAATTGGCAAAAAGCAAAAGCTCTCAACTGGTGGTTCATGCTCTGTAAACCCAAATAAGTTCAAAGAACTCAAAAAAATTAAGCTAAAGGATTGCTTTACTTTTTTTAAAGAGTTTTAGGAGTTGGTGTTACATTTACCTTTTGAGTTAAGTTAAATCAAATACACTTGTTAGGTCAACTCAAATATTTTAAATTAATGCAACTTAGAATATTAATCTATCTCTCCCATTGCAATAAGTTAACTGAATAATATTAAGCAGATCAACTCAAAAGATTCATGTCCAATAAACTCAATATATTTTTAAATGTTTTTTTGCTTTCATAAAACTCAACTGAGTTCTCCAAACTTAAAATTATTTAAAAGACAAAAAGACAATTAAATAACTATAAATAAAGAGAATTACATCAAATATATAAATATTTTAAAAAATACACAAAAAAATCTGTTAAGAAAATCAGAACACCTGTATAGGGCAGGAGGGTGGCAACTTTTATTACATTAGTAACTTTAAAGACACAGTGTGTAAATCTGGATTATCTGGATGATAATATGGTCGAGCACCTTTGTAAACAAAATCATAAATAGCTCACAAACTATTGAACAACTTCTGCTCTAGTGATACAAATAGTCCCAACCTGCCCATCACTATTTCACAAGCTCTCCATCCAAATTATATACCCTAACCCAAGAACCCCAATAAAGGGATTTATTAGACCTCAGACCATAAATAGATTTTATTTGCACCTTTAATCACTTGTTGGTTTACATTCAAGCGAGCCAGTGCCATTCATGGAAAGATTTGTTTCTCAGATTGTCTTGTATCGCATTGTGAACTCTTAAAAGTCTTGTATGGCATTGAGAACTTCACTTCACGTATAGTATCATAACATGAGATAAGCAGACATGCCTATCCCTATACTACACATGTGCCATTAAGTTATTCTTGAGAGTCTGCAGCCTAGGTGACACTTGACCATCTTCCAAACCAAGTACTGATCATTAATCAGTAAAAAAAAAAAGAAAAGTCAAAATTAATTGTACCCTGTGGAAAAGTTTTCTATTTTCCATACCATATTAGTCTTGTAGGTAATGGCATTTCTATTGGTGTCACTATTTTCAAAGTATTTGTGTTGCAAATCACATTTACAGTCACACAAAGCTCTATAGTAACAGTGGTGAGTCTGGAATTAGGGCCACATGTTCCCCCTTGAATGTGAAATGAAAGCCATGTCCTTTATTGTTATTTGAGTAGTATATGACTGAGATGATCTGAGCTCTCGTGCACTAAAATCAGCCAGTTACTGTCATAGCCTGTGGGTTCAGTGCTGCCCAGACACTGCACCAAAAACAAAAGTGGCCTCTGCTCTGTGAAAGACATTATCGCTTAGAATAACCCTGCTCTGTGAGCCCTTCAATGCATGCGTGTGTGTGTGTGTGTTTTCAGTATGTGTAGTTGTTTTGACCAGCAGTTAAAGATCTGAACATGCAATCGGCCTCTCTGCAGTCAAGTTTCTCCCTTTTTTGTTTTTCACTTTTTTTTTGTTTTCATCCAATGCCATTGACATGGTCTCCTCCCTTTTTATCTGTCGTTCTCTTTGCCATTTTGTCATGCTTAAAACTGTTTTAAACTTTGTTTTTTTTTCTTTTCTGCCCTTTTGATGAGGTTTTGCCCTTTTGTTGTCTGTTTTTCTCTCTTTCTTCACCGACTCATTCTATGTCTGTCTTTCCTGCCAATGAACCTTTGTGACCCTGAAGACCGGCCCTCTTTTATGGGGATACCACTCGGCTTTCGAACTGGGACAGCTTTTGTATCCTGTAAAAAAAGTGTTTGTCTTTCTGCCAATGCTCTTATGGTTAAAGTGTTGTTCTAAGGTCATTGAGCAATGCTAGCTTACTATGTCCGATAAAAGCTAATCTTAACAAACAATGTAGCTTCAAGAACGTAAGCCCTTCGCCCAACTTGATGATATTGCAAAAATTAGAAAAAGAGGCAAATTATCTCTCGTCTTGAATGTTAATTCTTTGTTTTTGTGTAACTCATTCATGAGTGTGCTAAATCTGTTTCACTCAGATTTCAAGAAAATTAAAATGACTGCAGCTAAATCTTACCACAAATGTATTGAAGCTTCTAGTCCTTTCCACTATTCCACTAAATGGAAATTACTGATCTACAACACCTGCAATGGTATATATATTTCAAAACAACGTACTGTAAATGGAATACCTTTGAGAAAAAGTTGGGCCTTGTATGCTTGTATCTGAAAATGTCAAAATGATAGGAAAGCAGGGAGTGGGAGAGAGATTTTATTTCTACCTAACCGCTAGGCCATGACAAGTTAACACAAAGTTTAATGGCTCATTTTGTACTTTGGAGATTGAATAATACCCAATGCTTAAAAGCTTCTTTAGCTCCTTACCTCCTGAGCATATAATATGATTAGTTGCTAAATGCTCAGTTATTTTGTTTCACCTCATCCAGGGTTACAAACACTGAACAAAACTACTTAGGAATAATTGCAAATATTTGTCACTGATCATCTTATGCAAACTATTTTAAGTGTTCTCAACTCGACTTTCAACAAAACATCCAGAGGAAAAAAAATGACAACTAACAAAGAGAAATAACTGAAAAACGCCTGTGATCTCTCAAATGAAACAATATACTTGATATATGATGGCATGTCAGGATTTTTTGTAGATGCTGCGACAGTGCCATCAAATCGCTATTATGTTTTTGCCTGAAATGCACACGTAATATTGGCATCAATCTTATGAAAGTGTTCATTTTCCTCCATAAATATGCAATCGTTTTGAGGAGACTGCAGTTGAAAAGTAGTATGATTCTGTCATATTTTCTGTTTTACATTCAGAAAATGTTGACAGTACTGAAAGCTAGAAGAGTTCACAGAGGAGTTTGCAAATGGGATGTAGTGGGGTCATGGAGTTTGTGGAGTGAAATGGAAACAAACAAACACTGCTCTCCTGCTTTATTTAGCTGATTCTAAAACCAGGTTACACGGATGTCTTCCATGCTATCAGCCAGGTGGCGATTCATGGCTTCAAAAATCAACCAGTGTAGAGGGCTGAGTAAGCCGCTGAACCACGGGACACAGGTTATTTGAGACGAGAGGAATTCCAAATTGAGTGACGAGAAGAAGATGAAGTCATCAAGTGTCTAAATGAAAACAGAGATCAGGACAAAATCCGATCACATTGTCCAGATGTGGACCAGGACAAGGTTCAGAGAAGACCTGATTACTGCTGACAGGTGTGGACTTTTAAAGGGAAATGTAAAAAAGGAAGGAGGATGAGATGAATAGGAGAGGGTGAAGTTTGGATGACAGGGTTTAAAGGAAGGCAAAAGAGAAGTTATAAAAAACCTGAGAAGTACATGCAAGGTAGTTTCTTTCATTAAAGTCAATCGAAGAAACATTTATTGCACAGGAGCAGACCGAGAAAAGCCAAAAACCTAAACAAAAGGAATCACGTCTCTAAATGACATACACACTGACCAATTCAAACTATGTTTGTGTTTTTAAGCTGCCAAATGTGAAACCATGTGTGAGGGTTTGTTTAGTGGGCAGCGTGAGATGCAGAAAACAGGAAATGGAAAGGAAATGAGACATCTTCTGAAAATTAGTGTTCACGGTTTCATTATGGGAAATTTGGAGTTCCTTTTCTACTGCAAACAAATCAGGGTTAGGCAAAACAAAAACATTGCTGCTGCTTCTTCAGGGTATACAAAGCAAAGCTTTTCAGGCAAAATGAACATTTAAGCAAAGGTGAATAGAGGAGGAACTTTCAAGGATATGTTTCAGTGAGTTGAGCTATTCATGTACTGCTTTTCTGCCCCTTAAATAGCGACAGTTTGTCTGTGAGTGATAGAAAGATTAGCATACTGTCGGGTCCTCATTTAAAAACCTTGAAAAGATGAGATGTACGGTTTGTTTGCTACCTAAAAGAGTAAACCCATAGAACTTTATCAGGACGATGTTGGATTTGATGTACATTCAGCTTTCTGTTAAATAAGGGGTTGAAAACAAATGCTAACACTTTCACTGTGACTCTTGTTTTGTTTGTGTAAACCATGCCAGACGAAGGAACTTGAGTTTTAGAATGCTGATGAAACAGGATTTGAATCAATTAAATTTTTTTTAGAGTCATTTGATTATTGGGTTGTGAGATGTATCTTCAGGATGTATTGGGATGCATCATCAGTGATGTTCCTGGGGTCAGTGGGAGTTTTAGGTCTTTCGACATCACACTCTCTCACCCAGTGTGACGAATCCTTGGTTGATCAAGTCCTGGATTGCTTCCCAGCAGCAGCAATCCACGGGCTCACCCTCTTTATCCACAGCAACTGCTTTCTCTGCGCTTTTGGTGATGGCAATGCAGTATGGCTTCCATATTCTGTTACAGCCGGGCCTTCTGCACTGCTCCACCAGCTCCCGGTATTAAGCCAGCTTCATCTCATAAGCCTCCTCCATGTGTTCATTCCAGGTCAGCTCCCAAACGATCAGCTTTTTGATGGAATCTGGGAAGATGATCAAGTCGTGTGCATGATGTGATCAGGGAACTTGGGTTGTTTGCCAAGATCCAATCAGCCCCCAGTATGTCGCTATGGACAGTCAATACAGAATTGTCTGATGCCAGAAAGGAATCTTGCTCCAGCCTTGTGTAAAAAGATGGTTAATTGCCTTGACCTGGTTGTCGCACCAGCGGTAATGCCATTTGGGGCATCTTTGGAGGAGATGTTGAAGGAAGGTCTCTAAATCATTCCTGAAGTGCAACGATTTTTGGGACTTGGTAAGGTTTCGTAGACCATTTGGACCAGAAATCTGACCTGGTTGATGTCAGCCCATCACAAATCCGACCACATGATCTTACGCTGCAGTGTGTTTTCCCACCTTGTTCAGGCTCCTTGCTGACCAAGTCCCAACATCTTGCTAAATCGTATCTCCTCTATAGCCTTTACCAACTTCCTGGAGGAGATGTTGTGGCTCCTAACCCCTTGTTTTGCCGATCTGTCAGCTTGGCAAGTAGCTCAGGCCTGATTTGCCCTGTAGCCACTGTCCCAACAAGAGCCTTCTGCCTTAGCTGTGCCTCTGCCGCCTCAACTCCTTGGCAACACTCCACTTCCTGCCTGTGCGGACCTCAATGCCAGCTGCTGCTACTTTGAGGTTCCTTGAGTCTCATGCCCATGTCACCACAAACTCTTCTGAGAGGCCACTGAAGGGGAGCTGTAGGGTGTTGGTGGACCTGTACAGAGCTGCACTGTTTAAGCTCCTTGGCAAGCCAAGCCACTTACGCAGATAGCTGCTGATCTTCTTTTCCAGACCTTCAACAGCTGACAAGGGGACAGTACAGAGTTATAGGTGCCATGCAATTGAAATTTAAGGAGGTTATGGTAAGGAAAAACTAGTGGTTGTGACAAATTATGGTTCAACAACTTATTTAAGGGTAAATGGTTCCAATTAAGTAATTCTTTGATGAAAAATATAGATCGAATAAAGACAGGGTCCTTTAAATGTTTTAAAAGCTAATCCATAATCTTTTTTTTCCTTCTATGCACAAAAGAAGATTAAAGATTATCATTAACCTTCGCTGCTTGTTGTTCCGTTTGAATGTGCTTGTGTAGAAGTCTCATTTCTATGTGAGATTAAGTGAAAGTACAATAGTTAGTCCAAGAGTTCTATCAGAGGCCACATGTATTGAATCAATTTGATAAAGTGCTTGTGTTTCATTGATTAAAGGCTTTTGCTGATTATGACGTGTAGGATGCTGTTAGCTGAGATTTACATACTGATTTTATTCAAGCTTGGGTTAATTACCTGTCACTGAACTGAAAAACATTTGTTATTGTTTTTTTGTGTGCTAAATTTCTTGTTTTATTTACTTCAACATTTTTGTAAATTTACTGTCTAATATCTGTGTTTCTTCTCTGGTGAACAGTTCGAGACATAGCTAGCGTTGTGATACGCTTGCAGTCGCTCTTCATTTGATTCTGGCAAAATTTTGATTTGATCGACCTTTCGAATAACTGACATAAAGCTCAGTGAGCTTCGGCTCTGCTTTGTTCGTTGAGTTTCTCACACTAGACAGAAAAGTGCAACCTGACCAAACAGCTTCGAGCTAAATCCTGTCTCTCTCAATGCTTTCACCTCCTTCCTGTCAGCCTGCATGACTTCATACTGCATTCTGTTTCTGCCTTAAAGTGGTACAAGAAAAGAGACTTTTGTGAAGGAAACAAGAAAGCCAGGACCAGTCAAATACTCCAAAAATCACAACATTTTCGCTGACTAATAAATGCAACCCATTGAAGCTTTAACTAAAGATAGACATTACATTTTATTTGTTTGTCTAATTTATTTGTTTTTTTTTCCTTGGGGGGTTCAGTCTTCCAAATGGGGCCTTCATGCCAAAGCTCAATACATAGTTTCTCTTTTTTGTTACTCACATTTACAAAACATTATTCAGGCGATATGTTCATAAGTGTGTTTTTATCTCCCAACCCCCAACCTCGTCTTTCTCTCAGGGTATTTTTGTGGCTCAGAAGGTCAAGTGGGTCGTCCAATTATTGCAGGGTTGGCGTCTCCATCCTGGGCTTCTTCTGTTTACATGTCAAAGTGTCCTTGAGCGAGACACCGGACCCCAAGTTGCTCCTGATGGGCAGGTCTCCACTTGCATGACAGCTACTCTTCCATCAGTGAGTGGAGTGGAGTGTTTGTGTGTTTGTGAGGTAGAAAAGCCCTTCCGCTTTTGCCATTTCTCAGTCTGTGTCTCAGTCACATCATCTCTTCTTTATCTTAAGCCCCGTTTCCACACAGCAGTCCGGTACGGGTCGCTACACTTTGGTACGGTTTGGTTTGGTCTGATCCCGTTTGCGTTTCCACAGCCAACCGTGCCCTATTTGGTAGAGATCTGTAACCCAGATGCCGATAGCCGCATCAGCTACATAATAGCGTCACACAATAAAAGCAGCTAACCGCTAACTAATAAATTCAACAAAGGAGAAAAACGTGACACAGACAAAACCAACGATGAAAACATCCAGCAGTTTATCTACCGAGACGAACCGAACCGGACCACTCGGTGGAAACGGGGCTTTACTCTGCACTTACTGAGTTTTATTCCTTCCTTTTGTCCTTCAACTTTCTTCTTTGTCTCCTCTTCCCTTTACTGTTGTACCTTTCTTGACCCTCCCTACTAGTTCACCGCTTGTTGTTTTAAAACTTCCTCATAATGTTTAAACAAGTATTGAATTCATCATTTTATTAATTGAAGCCCAAATTGGTGTTATTATACACAGTGACGTTCAATTGCTTGCAATAGCTGCTTTGGCCCCAGTCAAGTAAGAATAATCTGGGATATATTTGTTCAACTTCTGAACTTAGAAAAACGGTTTGTTCTCTGATCTTTCTATGAAAAGCCAGTAGATCATGTGTATGTTAATTGGGAACATTGTTTTGCAGCAAAAAACGTTCTAATCACTAGTAAATTCAAAGAAAACCAAGAGAATGTCTTTCTTTCATCCTTACAAGCATGAGTTCTTTTAAATGGTGGCCTTTTAATTGAAAAGACAAAATTATTCAAGTCAGTGGAGTGTTGATTTCCTGTAAGACTTAATTGTCTCCACAGTTCACAATGATTTTCGTATTCACACGTACGAGCTCTTTTAACAGACTTATTTAGAAAGTTTGAAAGCTCCTCTGTTGCTGGCATTGATCAGCAACATTTGCAAGCCCCGTACTCATACAGTAAATTACGGCCCTTTTACTGCAAAAAAGCCAGTGAATTATTACCCATAACACCTTTAACATCGGCTATATCAGCAATCATTAGCATGCTGGCAGGTATGAATCCCATTAGTGCACTATGCCATCATTTAGCATTTTTTCTCCACAGCTATAGCGTGACAGTGTGTAGCACATCAAGAACGAGTTAGGCTGGAAAATAATGACATGAACATGAGGGATAGTTGAGCATGTGTTCTGTCTACTTACATTAGTTAATTACATGCCATTTAAAATACATAAGGGCACTTTTTACTAAGCAGGTATCCTTGGATGCATTTGTGTTCAGAAAAAAAAGTGATTTTGTGTACGCGCACATAAACAGCAAGTAATTGATCAGGGAGCATCTTCTTGTGCTCTGTGTTTTTTCTGGAGATCTTCTGGAGATTCTGTTATCGTTAGAATAATGATAGCTCACTGCAGGATGAATATCTGATTAACGATTCGAGTGTGTTGGACTCTGCGTGTGTGCGTGTTTGCACGTGTGTGTCACTATAAATCATGTCTGGTTATGATGATGAGGCAGGCAGAGGAATGAGCAATGAGAGGGAGAGAGGGACGAAGACAGGAATGAGCAAGGAAAAGAGAGAGAGAAAGGAAGAGACACTGACAGATGAACAGAGAGAGACAGGATGGAGAGAGAGGGAGAAAAAAAAGATGGGGCGAGAGGTGGATGGATGGTAACACAGGGGTCATAATTCATACCAACAAACCAGCAGCACTCGACTGAAAAATGATGACGCTTCACGAACATTAAGTTACTAATCACTCATCCACATGGAGTGTGTGTGTGTGTGTGTGTTTGCATACATTTGCTTTGAAAGACTTCACATAAGACTTCTAATTTGTCATCCTGTGTGTGTTTGTGTTCGTGTGCTTCGAGATATTTGTTTTATTGACTTTAGAATCTATGTTCTCATATATCATGTCTTTGATAAGCAGGCTTCTTGTCTTGTCTGCCTATATATGTGTGTGTTCTTTCATGTGCCCAAATACCAAACCCATTTGAATCAGTGTACAGTCTGTACAACAGTATACAGTGAACATACAAAAAATCTCACAACAAAAATGAGGGGTGGGAATTTCAGGGTGACAATATATCCAATATATACACAATATGCAGATTATTTTATGATTGTTTTATTATAAGACAATTATATAATGACACTTTACAATTTGCGATCTACAAAGAAAATACAGAATGCCCCCAATTAGGCTCAGTGTTGTTCAGTATGCCATGTTTACTACGACGTGTGCTGCTACCCTTTTGGCCAGCCCCCCCTGGTGAAAGAGATCTAGATATGAATGGGGTAATTAAAGGGTTAAATAAAGTGTAGGATTAATGCATTTCCTTCATGCAATTTGGTGTAAATTTCACACCTTATCATGCCTCATCCTTTGAAGACTTCTTCCTTCGACATGAACACGATTTCTTGGGGTGGCAGTAGCTCAGTCTGTAGGGACCAGAGGGTTCGCTGGTTCAAGTTCAGGTGCAGACCAAAATGCAGAAGTTGCCCTTGTAGGCGAATCCCAAAACTTCTCTGGTGCACTTCCTGCATAGCAAAAAAACAGCCCCACTCTGACATCTCTCCACCTATGCATTTCCACAGGTCCTGTTTGTGTATGTGTGTGATTTGGGCTTATATATGTGTCCCTAAAATAATAGAGTGTAAACCCACATTTCCCTCTGGGATTAATAAAGGATTTCAAAATAAAACTTTTTTTTTTTTGCAAGAACTCTCTAACGTATATTAAAACATTTATTTTAAAACATATTGTACATGCTGAAAATCAATAGAATAATGTTTATAAAGTTATACGAAATACAATATGCAATGTGTTACTAATGCCATGTTAAGTCATCTTTGTATTTCCCTGAGTGCAAAACTAAATAATCCATGAACAGTAGGAATGATTATTTTACTTAAATATGACAGAATTTTTCTTTTTCTGGCCAAATTAGAAGTCCTTGGCAAAGTTGGCTTGGCTAAGTTCCTGTAAGCTCAAGGGGAAAGTATAGTCGACCCCGCCGTTTGACCTTCCTTTTGAAGAGAACAGTGAGAAAATTGTCCGTTAGGGATCAGTCGAGAAAATAGAAATGAAAATGGGCAAGGCCATCCGTTACCACAACACAAAGGTGCTCATTAGCTGTTTAAAGGTAGGAAAGTGTGTGGAAGCTGTTACCTTATCTCGTGTGGCTATCAAGGCTGTATGCAATGAGTGCACATCTATATGTATGCAGTGTGTGTTGTTGATGACAGCTGCAGATCAGTAACCTGTACGCTGATTGCACTCTAATATTCTGTGAGAGAGAGATTCTCAGTGTGTGTGCTTTGATTGCAAGGTATGTGTGTGTGTGTGTGTGTGTGTGTGTGTGTGTGTGTGTGTGTGTGTGTGTGTGTACCCATGTGTGTGTCTGCTGATTGCAGTGTAATGCAGATCAGATGAAGCAAGAAATCGGCTTTTTGGCTCCATCAATCATCTCTCGCTCATCTCTTCCCCCCCACCCTCTCTCTCTCTCTCTCCCCTTCCTCTCTAACTCACTCATCCTCTCTGAGTTTCATGGTCCCTGTCGTTCTTTCATTCTTCTCTTTCAGCCTCTCATCATCTCCCTTTATCTTTCTCACACACGCTTTATGAATTTTCCATTGAACCATTGAGTTTCAAACACAGCACAGCTATGGCTGACAGTGACAGGTGACATTTTCCACTTTTTATGTTTTCCACAAGAGCAGAACATCAAGGGTATACCAACCAAGGCCTTTCATTTATATTCAGTAAAAACATTGACGGATGGATTCATTAAAGGCAGGGTAGGTAATTTCCTCCAGATACACTTTTTAAGTTTTTGGTTGAAATTGTCTTTATGTCCTGACAGTAATTAAGAACTTATGTGCTCTGAAAAAAGAATGAAGAGAATCAGCTGTAAGCCTGTAAAAACTTCGACCTATGTCAGTTTGACGTCCACACTCAAAGCATGAGCTGAAATCCGCTACTGGACCAATGGCGCTTGTGCGTGTAAGTGAAGGGCGGGGCTTTTGAGAGAGCACAGAGGGGAGGGGGTCAGTGAATACAGACAACGGAGAGGATGCTACTTTCAAAATCTTGCTAGTGTTCAAAACTTACCGACTCTGCCTTTAAGGTAACATTTGATTAGTTAGCTAGCTGAAATACTTGATAAGGTCTTTTAAAAATTTTACCAGTAATTGCAACTAGTTTGGAGCTTCAACAACCTTTGCACTGTTTTAAAGTAAAAGACTATCTACTTAATATCAGCCTGTCTAAAAAGGTTAGCAACAAGAACCTGCAAAAGCCTAATGGAAAGGTAACGGTCGCCTCAGGGGAGTAAAACCCTCAGATGTTACAATCTAGACTGAGTTTTTCCTTTGTTTTTCAAATATATGGTTTTAATTTTCCTTCTTTAGCAAGGAACCAGGGTAAGTTGAAATGTGCTCTTCAGGTCTCCTTTATTCCTTTAAATAGACACCTCATTGGGCATTAAACATAACCTTTTAATTGTTATATGAAAGAGAACTGTAATCAATCGTGTTCATAATCTGAAAGCATTCAGTTTCTTGCATTTAAGGAGAATAAATCATGCGTTGCCCAAACTACTAATGAGATGACTCCATGAAAGACACATCCCTGATGCACTTTTGTATTTGAAAAAACAACAATAACAGCTTTATTATTAGAGTAACATCCAATCAGAAAGAAGCCCACTTTGTACTTTGTAATATGGGGGTGATTAATGGTTTATTAATGGTTTTTAAATATTTATAATGGCTTATAAATGGTCTATAAATGGTTTATTAATTACTTATTAATGGTTTATTAATAGTTTATTAACGGTTAATTGATGGTTTATTAATGGTTTATAAATGTTTAATAATGGTTTATAAATGGTTTATTAAAAGTTTATTAATGGTTTATAAATGTTTATTAAAAGTATATTGATGGTTTATTAATGGTTCATAAATGGTCTATAAATGGTTTATTAATGGTTGATAAATGTTTATTAATGGCTTATAAATGGGCTATAAATGGTTTATTAATGTTTATAAGTTTATAAATGGTTTATAAATGGTCTATAAAGGGTTTATTAATGGTTTATAAATGGTCTATAAATGGTCTATTATTGTTTATAAATGGTTTATTAATGGTTTATAAATGGTTTATTAATAGTTTATGAATGGTTTATGAATGGTTTATAAATGGTTTATTAATGGTTTATAAATGTCTACAAATGGTCTATAAATGGTTTATTAATGCTTTATAAATGGTCTATAAATGGATTATTATTGTTACTTAATGTTAGTTAATGTTACTTGATGGTTGCTCGAACTACCAAGGCAGACATTTTGACTATTTTCAAAATTTGAAACGTCATAACTTGGTTTTAAAATAATCTATGTACAAATAGGACCCTAACTTTTCCTAAATGTGTGTATATTTCATTCTAACATTTTTTATCATTAAAATTTCAAAACACAAATGAGATATGAGTAAAACTACCTCGAACTACCATTAGCAGTCAAATTGACTGCATGCTTTTTACAGGGAGTGTAATTTGCTACATTTCCCGTCCTTTTTCCTGCTCTGTTGTGTTTGTTCTTTATGCTCTGTGAAGCTAAAACCTAGTTATAGTTTTACTCTAACCCCAAGAGAGACACAAATTACACGTAGAAAGAGAATGACAGCTATGGAGACTTTAGCCTTGCTTCTGCTTGATGAGGAAGATTCCGATGGAGGAGCAGGTTCAAATCATTATAGTTTTCATTTGATGTCCTGATGTATATTTACCTATTCCACCAATTAATTCTTAGATCTTTTTATTGATAATCCAATTTATATATACATTATGTTCGAGCAGTCAAAATGCTAATGACTGCTTTGGTAGTTCTAGAAATTGCAGAATTCTGGTAGACCGAGTGTTAAGAGCAGATTTTTGAGTTGCATGACTATTTCTGAAGTTTGTGCCAAATCACAGTTCGGCTGCACTTTGTTTGTTGTGCAGTGGGGTTTTCTGGCATGTCTGAAATTTTGGTCGTCCAACTGCACACATTCACACAGTGAGAGCAGAGCCACAAGCCCATTCCCTTCCCTCACTTCAGGGCTTATTTTCCTGATTGCACCTGCATAGACTGTCTGTCAGACTGCTTCTGAAAGCATTATGGCAACAGCAGGCAACCCTGTTCAATGTGTCTTCTCTCTGCTACCATGAGAGCTATGAACTAGTGAAACAGTGGCAGGAAAAAGCTGCGGACCTCCAACTGATAGGGAATATTTTTTATGATTTAGCTTTTTATTTAGCCCTTCTCTTGTACAATATGAGCATACAGATAATGCCCAACAATCAGATCTTAGAGAGCAGAGAAATCGTAAGCCTTGGTCCTGCGTCGTGTGAGCTGACGTTCCACCACGACTTTTATACAACGATTCAATGTACGTGGGGCTTTAGTCACCGCAAGAATCATTAACGTGTGCTCGGCTTCACCTCCAATCAACTGACGATACAATCCCGTTACTGTGCACTGTATGACCTGATTTGGCAACCTGTTGATACATTCAGCTGTCTGTGTCAGTTTGAATGTTTTCCCTCTGTATTGTTTGATGCCTTTTAGAAAGAAAAACACAATCTGATCTCACATCTGTCTAGGCTTTCTGTCAAAATGCTTCTGCAGATTTCTTTTGCAAATAAAATGACCACAAAATGATCAAGAGATGAGAGTCCATTGAAGTGGACACTTTTTTTTCACGAAATGTATTTTTGTTGAAACAAATAAACTCAAAAGCTTGTGTGTGTGTGTGTAAACCAAAGTGGTCATTTAAAAATCTACAAAGGGGTTGAAAAGAATGACAGTTAGTCACAACATCTGAGCCTTAGAAAAAGTCAAACAAACATTATGTCTCATTGTCTTCATCAAACATTTACAAACTATAAAAAAATAATATGAGAAGCTGTTGCTACATTTTTTAACCATAGAAAAATACAAGGTTAACTTTTGCATTTCATTGACTGGATTAGATGGGCTGTCATCCTTGCAGGGCTGTAATAGAAATGATGTATTTAAAAAGTACCAAACACAGTCTAAACAGTAATTCCTGAGACTTTGGGATTTCCCTTATTGGTTTACTTCCTACAGCCTGTTCTATAACAGATACTTCTGCTAGATTATAGAAGACTAACTTTGGGCATGTAACTTTTTTTACATCTATAAAATAAAACAGAGGCTTGATTTCCAGAAGTTTTTTTTATTAAAATAGCTTATATATTTCACTTGTACCAACTCCTATTATGGATGTAGTGATAACTTGCAAGACAGTTGAAAGCCTATTTGTGCAAGGAAAATTAAAAAATGAAATGTGATCTTCTTATTTAATTAAGGATGCTTTATAGCATGTAAACAAGAGGTTTTTGGAGCTCAGATATTTTTGGTAAAGGGGGGAGAGTATGATGGCACTGGTGGTTGACAGTACCACAATGCAAAGAGCATTGCTCAATTAGAGAGTCAAAAGGAGCGCTGTGCTAAACCTGTGCAACAAAAAAAGTTCACTCACAGTGGGGATGGCATGATAAACTCCTATACTGGAGCCAGCCAGGCATTTAGAAGGTAGAAGAAAGTTCAGTGTCGTCTCTCTTCTTTTGCTGCTGGTGTCCTCGCCAGGTGGGATCATTATACTAATCAGCAGGCCCGCGCAAACAATTGGGCAGGAAATGACATCACCCCGAAACCCAGCAGCACTGGGTTCTAGTTCTTAAGGCATTACCCAGTGTGAGAACAAAAACATTTAGGCTGGTTAAAACCACCTCTTATATAGAAGCACAGAAAACCCCCAAAGTCTGTCCATAACTCTCCATAAAGAGATAGAATGTAATGTGTGCAGAAGCCTTACCCACACTCATAAACGCATGTAGAAAATGATTAAACACACACACTGAGATAAGGGCGGTGTAATGGAAGAAAAACAGAGACTGAGGGCAGGAGGAATAATTAGAAACATGAACGTTTGGTATTTGTGATGATGATATGATGAAATACAAGTCCTGCTGCCTGCCTGTCGGCCCTTCCAGAAAGTTCTCAGAGGTCATTATGGAACATTCTAGCACATTCCGCCGCGTTCTGATGGGAATCCCAGATCTGCAGAGTAGCTGTCAATTATATCCAGATTTTTTAAAACTTTACTGGGGCCTCAATGCCACATCAATACTGCAATAATACCATCCCTTCATCTATCTCTGTCTCGTTCCCTCTGTCCCGTTCTCCTCGTCCCTCCTTCTTTCTTTCCACACTGGCACAATAGCAAGAACAATGCCAGGGTGCCACCACATCAAACACCAAACGGAGGAGAGAGAGAGAGAAGGACCGATGAAGAAAGAGGCAGAATTACAGTGCGGGTCGAAAATGTGATTGTGCATCAAAGCAAAGCTGAGGGGGAAAAAAACTTCCTCTTAAACTGATTATATATCCATGAGAAGGAAAACCACAGCATCTTTCTCTGTCAATGTGTCGCTTTCTCTGCCTCTTTGTCTGTCACCATTTCTCATGGTGCCAACTGTCTACACGCTACCAGCATCTACTTTTACACATCACTATCAAAGACAGTACATGTGGATCAAATCTTGTGGTTTTCATACTGTTCTTCAATTATATTTTCTCTGTTAAGCAGCATATTTTATTGACCCATTAACCTATTACAAAATCATATTATTAATGTAAGTGGTTCAATTATAAGTTTTAATGGGTTAATTCATCCTAAAACAAACATGACATGCTTTGGTCTTATCTCTGACAACATATTCCTTATTTGTGGACGTCACCAGTGTTAGTTTGGGTGCACTGACTGTATATAAATATGGATAGAACTTCCCTATCTCCTTCTGTTGTCTATATGTGACGCCAAAATACTCAGATACTGAAATCACACAAAAAAAAACGGTTGTATATCAGAGGTGCGCTGTCAAGGGAGTAAGCAAGATTAGTTTTCATAAAGACAACAGTCACTGAAAATGAGTATTGCGAAAATTCAAAGTCGAAACAGTGTAAGCAGACCAACTATTTACTGGTGGGCTATTCCGAAGCCTGTGTGTCAGTGATTACATCTGATTACATGTGTAATCTTTTAATTTGATAAAATGTCAGAACACTTCTCTCCAAACTTAGGTGAATCATCTTTCTTTTTTTTTTCAATTTTTTTTTAACCAAAGCCAGAAGCCAATCAGAGCTCTCAGTTAACAACAGGCTGAAATCAGCATTCAGCTGGACTGCAGGGTCTCCTGACTCCTGTACCAACAATGTCCCAGTTGTCAGTTCAAGTCAGTAATTGAACAGATGATTTTTAATTTCGAACTCAACAGCTTTTTTGTTATCTAACCCACCTTCCCCAAAAGGCCATAACTCTATCGCTCAACACTTTATTACTGTTCACTTGAAGTCTTTCAAGTTCATGCTCCACTTGTTTTTGTTTTTTTTTAAATCTCTCCACTGATCTGATTCACTGATCGGATGTGGTTTCATGAAATTCACGTTTGATGACTTGAAATGGTAATAGATTCAGTATGAAACAAACAGTATGTGTACTGCAAGGACAGTTACAACTGATGTCTTCTGTCACTTACCTTTTACGATGGTTAGTTGCACTTACTTGACTACGTTTTTGAAACGCAGCTAACTTTTCATGAGAGAAATAACTGACTTTAGCTCAATGTACTCTCCTTAATCATTTCATCGCAGCATCCCTGCCAAGAAGGGAGTCTATGTCATGTGTTTAAGCATAATATAAGAAAAAAAAAAGCTGAAATCCATTACAAACAAACTCATGCATATTTTCACATCCACAAGCAAGAGACCCGCAAGTTTGTTCAGACACACACAAAAACATATTTGTGCCCATAAACCGCGCTCATCCATCATCTTAGTAATGTCACATGGGTAAGCTGTACATGACAACACGTGATGTTAATTTATCATTCCTGCACAGTCAGTGTGTGTGTACTGTGCTCCATTCTGTTGTTGTTTCCTTTTCATCACTCCATCTCTGTCTAAGATGTCCATTCAATTCTATGACATCATTCTTACCATGAATCTGTGTGTGTCAAATCAAATAATAGTGCTGGTGTGTCTTGTATATATGTTGTGTGAGGCGGAGACACTGATATGCATACTGAATTGGTGCATGTCAGTGTTAGCGTTTACTGTATGTGTGTGTGTGTGTGTGCGTGCGTGTGTGTGTCAGTCAGAAAGAAAGAGAGAAAGGATGGTGATGATGAAAAAGACTCGGGAGAGGAGGGACAGAATTACCTCTGAGCATGAGGGAGGGAAGAGAGAGGCGGAGAGAAGAGAGACGTTGAAGTGGGGAGGGAAGAAGGAAGAACATGAATCCAGACGACTGAGAGGGGAAAAATGAAATGAAAGGGATTGAAAAGACAGCAAAAACAGGAAGGGATGGGGAGAGGGAAACAGGAGAGAAGAAAAAGAGAAGCAGAAGAAGAAGAGGCACTCTAATCGGAGGTGTGAGCACGATTCATGAATCCCAAGTTGTTTTGGAATAGTGCGAATAGAGGGATGAGAAGAGAGATGGGTAGGCCATAATCACATTTTCTGTGGTGTGTGCACGTTTTTCATGAATCCCATGTTGCTTTTTGGCTCTGGGCAACAAATTGAGGGTAAAACTAGCAGCAGAGATGAGGAATGAAAAATTTAAGATAATATTCAGAGCAGTTCCCCTCGGAAAACCTATTCTCCTCCGCGGCACATGCAAGTAGAGGCAAGGAGGGTGAGTGAGTGAAGCACTGGAGTGGCATGGATAGATGGAGAGAGGAAGATGAAGAAGAGGAGGAAGGGAGATCATCATGGATGAAGACTAGTGTTGTTTTAATGAGGGAAGATAATGGGAGCTGAAAGGCGGGAAAAAAAAACATGGGAGAGGAGAAGACGATGAAAACAGTGCAAGTAGAAGGTAAACATTGAATTGCACCTGGGGAAGAATCTGGACACGTTTGTCCAATAACACTACATGATGAAAAAACAAAATCAACATAATCATGCCAGCACAATTCAGTGCAAGCTCACGAGTTCTCTACGGTGTCTAAATGAAATGAGTGAAATGTTTGCCAAGAGGGACACGAAAATGGAGGCCTCGAAAATGGATCCAGATGGAGTCATGACATCAAACCCAATATGGTCAGGGACAAGCGTCCTAACTTGAGGGGCTTGTGGGGACACTGGCCAGGTCTGCTTTGGACCATAAAGAGTCCCAACGGTCACAACTCTCCTTCGTAAATATTCATGCGCAGGAGGCAGGGCACGTTAAGCTGCTCTCTGTGCTAATGTCCAGTCAGCGTTCACACCAAAACTCTGAGCACTTATTATAATTACTTGACAGACTTTGGTTTTGACGGAGCTTTGGATTTTTTGAGCTTCACATTCACAAGTTTATCGCAGTTGTTTTCGAGCTTTTTCTATTTTTAAAAAAGTTGCGAATATCTCCTGAGGCATATGACATAAACACCACACCTTTGACCCTTTTTGTTGAAATCTGCTTTTTTTCCTGTTATTTGAATTATGACAAATTGTGAGGTTTTTTTGTTTATAGGTGAGGGTTAAAAGTGCATAGCCATGGAGTTGGACCTGGGAGAAGAAAAAGGTGATCATAAGAAGAAACACAAGTGTAGTGCACCTTGTAGTGAAATGTCAAAACAATGGGGACTCTATGGGGCCCTAATTGGAGGCCACCAAGCAGTGCATTATGCAGGAGTAAGTAATTGTGTTAAACTCTGGCAAATGGAACCCTCTGCGTCTTTGGCATAAAAACTCGTCTTGATCACGACCATGACTAGCTACATAGTGCTTAGCTGATGTTTTAAAGTCAAACCATGAAAGACACTAAATCACGTTAGCCGTCCATGTTTTGTCAGCTCCTTGGTCGAAACAGAACTGAAGTGCAACGAGAACAAACTTTCGCTATTCAAAGTAACTCTGCCAGAATCTCAGCTTCAGTTCTCCCCTGACCTTTAGTCCTGTGTGTCTAATCATGAATGACTTCGACTGCCATCACAGAATTGCTGGCTCGTCATAGGATCCAAGAACTGCCGAGTCAGCACATTTTGCGTCTCATTTACTGCTAACAATATTCTTTATGGCTCAATTATGACTTTGCATTTTTTTCTTCTTCTCCTTCCACCCTTTCTGTTTCCCTCTCTGTCTCTCTCTTCTCCTTGAAGCAAAGTGATTGCTTTTTTGTTTTGTAACAGTTCTAATAGCTTTGTATTACTGGCTTAACACTATAGTTGCATTCCACGTTGTTACAAGCTACAACACCCTGATCTGACTGTTGATTTTATCTCATGTCAAGAAGATGCTTGATCAGAGGCCAATTCCGTCATTAAGTGCATTTTATTTTGAGAGACAAATATGCAACGTGAAAAAAAAAGCCAACATGGTCGAGAAATAGTTTCGGCTCCTTAGCAAATACAATGCTGCTCGTAGTAAATGATTCTTTAGTCTCACAGCAACGCATGAGATGTGATGTTATTAAAGATGTGGACAGATTGTTCTCCACTTCCATAATAATGCCTATAAGATATTCCAGTAGAGATGCACCACATGCGAATTCTTCATCCGCTTCAAAAACAGGACTGCCGCCGACGAAACATTTATGATTTTAGCAATAAATAACAATTCATTCAGTTCATATTGATGTATTTATTATTATTATTGTATGTATTTATTTTTTTTACAACGTTAAAGCCTGATGTTGCCTTCATGATTCCCAGTTCCATCCACACAGCGAAGAATTCAGGTTCTAAATGTACTACTGGTATCAGATGGGTACTCTGTATCGGTCAATGCCCACGTCATGGTATAGCAACTGCAGCGAAAATGCAGCATAGAAACATCAGAATGTGGTGTGAATGTGTGTGACAATCTTCCGAAGTTTCATCCCTATAGGCGTACTTATTTTTGAATTATTGGACCCTGATAACCGTGTTACAGGTGAGTTGAAGAAGAAATTGATTTCACACCCAGCCATTCAACGTGTGTGCGATTTAGAAGAAAATGTTCTGACATTCAGTCACTGGACCAGATTCAAACGCAAAACTTCACAGTACAAACACAGAACCCCTGCTATTCCATTCTTATACAGTGATCCTCTTGATATCTCTGACAGCTATCATATCAGATCGTCTGGATGAAATGAGTGTTTGTCTGTGTGTATGTGTCAGTATAACGCACTGATAATGGATCTATCAGCAGACGGAGGAGGTCTGAGTGGAGATGTAACATCTCTGTAACATAACATCATTATCTTGTTAGTGCTATAATACAGTTACTGAAAGACATAGTGGATATAAAAGCCTTGTGGATTGTCCTTCTGTCTTATAACTTTCCGGTTGTTTTCTGCGAACAGTATTTATTAAGACACTTTAACACTTTAACTTTGTCTAGCACAGATCTGCAGCCTCTGTTGACTCACATTTGATTTTCTGTGACCACACAAAAGAGTTTAGATTATTCCTGTCTAGACTAAAAAGCCTGTTTGTTCTCACCACTGGGTGCTAAATATGGCAGCATTCCTCCGACAAGAACTGTTGCTTGGCCGAGACGGTTTCAATAAATGAGCTGCATGTCTCCTCTATAAATCATGACTCACACTTATAACCTTGAGAGTCTCCGCACAGCTAAGAGCCATAAGAGCTATCCACACAAGATTTTTTTATTTTTTTTTTACCACTGATTAATAAAAGATAATGGAGACATGGGGGGGGAAAAATTGAATGTATCCACGAGGCACCAATAAGAATAAAACAACACCATTTTCTGATGGCTCTTTTTGAATGTGTCCAATTAGTAGCAGAAACCCAATATTCCAGCTTTTAACCCCAGAGAAAGAGGGTTCATAGAAACACACGATCAGAATAGAGAAGAGAAGAAGTGGGAGAGGAGTGAGAGAAATAGAAGCGTGGGAGAAAAGCTTCAGTAGTCACATTTGTGGACAGCCAGGAGGTAAAAAAAACGCAGAATACGTCTGCACTTGGACAACAGTTCTGATAGCTTTGTTCCGAACAACAACTTGCCCTTTGAATACACACTGCTCTATACAGGACTCTCATATTTGTGTTTAAATATGGGGGGCATTCTTTATCGATGGTAGATGCGCCTATAAAACCAGTGTGCATTTAATTATACCAAAAAACTCTAATTTACTATAAAATAAAATCTTGTGCTTCCCGCAGCTTTACAGCCTGTTTAACAAGCTCTTTACGGGATCAACTTTAATGAGTAAATAAATATAACCACTGTGTCACTTTACCATTCAATGAATCATTCAGGTCCCTTTCTAAATGTTATTTACCCCAAATCATTTTCCTTTTTTTAGATGAAAATCTCTAATTTGTGTCCTTGGAAACCAATGTAGAATGTACACAATTAATGGCAAGATGATTAAACAAATAATTACCATTGTTATCATATCTAAAGTATTTAATCTGTCAAAGCTGATTGTTTGATTGAACTCCTGTTGTAATGTTTGATTTACATCTGTACTTCTATACTTCTGTCATAAAAAGAATGATTAAATATCACAAAGGTAAAATATAGTGTTTTGTCACACACGTATGTGTGTGTGTGTAAACGGCATCCCAGTACATCAGTGAATTTAGATTCATAATTAGTCTTGAGTGCTTTTTGTCCACTAATGGATTCTCAATGGAAGTTTCTCTAAGTGCAACAAAGAGCAGAATCCTAATGTTTGTGTTTGTGCATGTGATGTAGTCAGGACACATACACACAGACACACACACACACACACACACACACACACATACACACATACACACACACACACACACACAGTGTAACTGGAGAGCAGTAAGTATTGAACATGCAGAGGGTGGAGAAACGGAGAAGGAAAGAGAGATGCTCTAATTGTCGAATGCAGTTGTTCATCCTCAATGACTGGAACATCCTAATCACTTATCACTAATTACACTTGTGTCTGCCCGTCTGACTAGCGGCCTGTTTGTTTCTGGCTGCTGGGCCCAATGGGTAATTTACTATTGGGCTTGTTGGCAAACTGTCCGGCTGGCTGACCACTTGGCTGAATGACTGATTGGCAAACTGGTCGTGTGCTTAATTAGATGACTAGCTTGCTTACAGCCTGGTTGATTGACTGGGTGACTGACTTATTGACTGGATAACTAACTGACTGTTTGATATTTATAGAGTGCAAAAGGAAAATGTTGCACTGGCTGAACTCTACCTGGCTGTCCAGTGAGAGAAAGTGAATCACTGGGCGAGCGTTCTCCCTCTGACAGCTGAATGGATGGATGTGAAGGGTGTAATGTGTGTAGCTCTGCAATAATAAGGAGAAATGCAATGGGAAAATGGAAACGGAAGATTTGATTACCTGCTGTGGCAGTGCAAGCAAGAGTGGCATAATGTGCATTATCAATAACGTCAGAGAGCCTAACAGCAAAAACAATGAGGTAATGGAGGTTAGGAAGTAGGTTAATAGATGTAATCAGTGCAAATTGTGCGGGCATTAATAAGTATTAATTGTTGTAGACTGTTGACGTGGGCAACAACTGGAGACAATGACCACATAACCTTCAGTCTACAATCGAATCTTAAGTAGATCTAAAGTAGATTACAGCAATTCCTCCCGAAAGTGAGTGGACGCTTTATTGGTCAGGGAAAGAGCCACGCCCCTTCCCCCCTCTCTGTCGTCCTACCATCAACGTTTAAAGATGAAGGATACTGTCAGGCATATAGGAGCGTATATTAGAGCTTTGTGCATATATTCAAAATTCTGAAACCTGGCAAAAAAAAGCCTCCAAGACATGACAAATAAATAACTGAGATGGAGCCACCTGTTTTAATTCGTCCTTTCTTATAGTTAAAAACACTAACTGGATTAGATTGTTTGGAAGAGGCATTTTAACTATACTAAGGGTCCCTCAGTGTCTTGTAACCTGGAAGTTTCCATTTTCAGAGGTGAAGAAGTGATAACACTTTTGTGTATCTCAAGCCTCCCAAATGTTGCGTTACAATTTAATGTATGTTAGCGCTCACTTTAAAAAAAAAAAAAAAGTTCTCTTCTTCAAAATTCTCCATCTTGTTTCTTCTTGTTTATCTTCCTGTTCTTCTTCAGCTTTGCCATCTTCTTCTGATACTGCAAGATAGTCCTTTTATTCTTGGGGGAGTTCCACTTTAAACGAGTATTGAAAACATCACAACTCCTTTTCTGTTTTGCTGCTGACTCCAATGTTTACTCAAACTTTGAGTTGACCCTCTTAATCTAAAGTACCGTTGGGGATCAGAGTGGCAGAATACCAAGCTATTGATTATGTTAACATTTTTATTAAGGCCAAAATGTACATCAAGATGGTAATCCTGTCTCTTGATTTTTGGTGGCCTTGGATTAAGGACAAAAAAAAAAAAACAACAACCAAGAACTACCTCACATATTCACACACAAAATGGTAAAGAGTGTTTACATCTAAGAACCACAGAAGACACGAATTCAAGTAATTCCATTGTGGCTCAGAGCAAACACACTACTCTCTCACACACACACACACACACACACACACACACACACACACACACACACACACACACACACACACACACACACACTCTCTCTCTAACCAATGTTCAGGAACTTAGATTGATGCAGTGTTTGAAGAAGTCCAGATGGTGTGCGTGTTAAACCGTGCTCCCTGCAGGGAAGCACACTAACAAATATGCACACGCTTACACACGCAGTAAACAAACATTATCATATATCTTTGTTCAGCTGACTGCAAATTAGTTCCTCAAGGACTTCATTCAGACGGTTTGCAAAATTATAGCTTTCTGCACCTCTTACAAGGGCCTGGGATGTTTTGTTGTTGGCGTCAAAACATTGCAGTTACAGGGAGAGCCTCAAATCCAATGAACACTTACAAATCGTATACTGTACATGTAGTCAGTCTTGCAAAGCATATTTAGCAACTGTGTGGATAAAATTGGATAAAGCAAGTGGATAAACTTTGTTATGAAGTTTGGGAAGTCAGAAATAAATAACAGGAAGCTCCCAAGACACAGACACAGAATTTTCCTCATATTTTTAAATTTCTGTGCAAAAAAAAACGAACAAAAAACATTTGCACAAAAATCACCCCCAAAAATTATTTTGAAAAAAAAAAAAGAAAAAAAAAAGAGTGATACAAATGAATGTGCTCACAATCACAGAAGTCACATTTTGTTCACAGATTACTTATCGAGGTGGTCCAGCTGTTAAAGGAAGGCGCCCTCCATTGGCCCAATTCTGCACAGCTTGACTGACAGCTAGCATACAGTAGTAAGCTTGTTAGCTTTACCATAAGATGCTGCGTCGGCTTGCCTTTAGTCCCAGTAGTTTCATGGGTAAGTTTCACACTTGTTATAGTGCACACTGTGAAATCATCTCTACTTTGAGTATAATTGTTACACTTGACTGCTGCTACGCTGTTCATTGAAATTAGCCTCATAAAGCAGGAGAAATGTATAAGGGACAATTGATTGGGTGCAATTTGGCATTATGCAGATATGATATCAGATATCAGGTGTGATGATATTCGATGATTTAACATTTGAGTTTCACTATAGTTGATGCAGTGCATTGTTTTCTTATTATTAAAATTATTGTCAGGACAGGTCATAAAATCATGGACACCTCTCAGGACAGCATCGTCCTGCAGGTAATCCTAGAACCCAATAAAATGCATTTGTATTCATCAAATCAAAAACACACTGCTTTGCATTGCAAAGTGACATAGTGTAAGTGGAGTCATTTAATTGTATGGTAACCTATGTAAAAAATAGGCGTAAATGTTCATCATTTCAGGCAAAGGAAAGGTAAATAAATCATTCGACCCAGAGCAGCTCAAACATCCATCAGGTGATTTATGAGCACCAGGGCTCTCGTTACAAAGCAGATGGCTCTAGTATTCAAAAAAGATGTATATATTGCAAAGCCTGACCAATAGGACTATTTTGGGCCAGTTTGCAAACATAAAAATTGAAGCATGTGAGAGAGGTTTCTGCCTGTGGCTCTCCAGCTGTGTTGGTTTCTGAATATGCAGACTCCTGCTGAGATACTCTGTTTGTGTGTTTGTACAACTTATGAAGAACTGGCTCAACCAAATGTTCTACTCAATTTTCCAACTAATTAAGTTTTATAGTTTTACACTGGCCAGTTATTATTAACTGGGGTAAAGTTTTTGTTTCAGAAGTTTGGCTTTAGTGCAAATTAGGAACAAAGATGACCCAGAAGTGTCTCCAATCTTAGTTTTTGCTGAATAACACAAACTTACACACACTCAAAGGAGGTCCACCCAGCAGGGGCTTTTAGCAAGAAGTTGGATGGTTTTATTATTATCATTATTATTATTATTATTATTATTATTATTATTATTATTATTATTATTATTATTATTTGCTTTTTTTTTTTTTTTTTTTTTTTTTTTTGCCCTGATGTTGTTGAGGAAAAAAAGGCCGGATGATTGTCAGAAAGTCACAAACTGCATCTCTGAGGCAGGTTTAATGAGATTTAAAAAATAGAAATGTTTTAAGTCAGGAGCAAAGAATGACAAATGAAACCACAAAAGGTGTGTTTCTGATA